>NC_092086.1:118964188-119225753 GCF_045679555.1 Salvelinus alpinus | reverse complement strand
CTGACATAGATCCTGATAAACCACTAGGACCCCAGAACCCTGTTACAGCTGTCCTTAATGACATAGATCCTGATAAACCACTAGGACCCCAGAACCCTGTTACAGCTATCCTTACTGACATAGATCCTGATAAACCACTAGGACCCCAGAACCCTGTTACAGCTGTCCTTAATGACATAGATCCTGATAAACCACTAGGACCCAAGAACCCTGTTACAGCTGTCCTTACTGACATAGATCCTGATAAACCACTAGGACCCAAGAACCCTGTTACAGCTGTCCTTACTGACATAGATCCTGATAAACCACTAGGAGTCCAGAACCCTGTTACAGCTATCCTTACTGACATAGATCCTGATAAACCACTAGGAGTCCAGAACCCTGTTACAGCTGTCCTTACTGACATAGATCCTGATAAACCACTAGGAGTCCAGAACCCTGTTACAGCTGTCCTTACTGACATAGATCCTGATAAACCACTAGGACCCCAGAACCCTGTTACAGCTGTCCTTAATGACATAGATCCTGATAAACCACTAGGACCCCAGAACCCTGTTACAGCTGTCCTTACTGACATAGATCCTGATCAACCAATAGGAGTCCAGAACCCTGTTACAGCTGTCCTTAATGACATAGATCCAATTAAACCACTAGGACCCCAGAACCCTGTTACAGCTGTCCTTACTGACATAGATCCTGATAAACCACTAGGAGTCCAGAACCCTGTTACAGCTGTCCTTACTGACATAGATCCTGATAAACCACTAGGACCCCAGAACCCTGTTACAGCTGTCCTTACTGACATAGATCCTGATAAACCACTAGGACCCCAGAACCCTGTTACAGCTGTCCTTAATGACATAGATCCTGATAAACCACTAGGACCCCAGAACCCTGTTACAGCTGTCCTTACTGACATAGATCCTGATAAACCACTAGGACCCCAGAACCCTGTTACAGCTGTCCTTAATGACATAGATCCTGATAAACCACTAGGACCCCAGAACCCTGTTACAGCTATCCTTACTGACATAGATCCTGATAAACCACTAGGACCCCAGAACCCTGTTACAGCTGTCCTTAATGACATAGATCCTGATAAACCACTAGGACCCAAGAACCCTGTTACAGCTGTCCTTACTGACATAGATCCTGATAAACCACTAGGACCCCAGAACCCTGTTACAGCTGTCCTTACAGCTGTCCTTACTGACATAGATCCTGATAAACCACTAGGAGTCCAGAACCCTGTTACAGCTGTCCTTACTGACATAGATCCTGATAAACCACTAGGAGTCCAGAACCCTGTTACAGCTGTCCTTACTGACATAGATCCTGATAAACCACTAGGAGTCCAGAACCCTGTTACAGCTGTCCTTAATGACATAGATCCTATCTAGCCTTCCTGCACTAATCCTCCCCTCGACTACCTTCACCCATGTATAGCTCCTCTACATCAACTAGCTCCATACTGTTTCAACATATTGGTTAAAACCACCCATGAATGTGGATGTAGTCTGATGTACAGTCCCCCCCCCCCCCCCCATTACAGTACATCTATCTAGCCCCCCCTACTGGGATCATAGACATTAACAAAGGTAAAGGTAAAAAACCCTATTTCTACCTGCACCACTAACACCCAGCCCTTCTCCACCTCTGAGGTAGATAGACTTCACCATCTGATGAGAACAGAACTGCTACTCCTGTACTTATACGAGACCCATGACTAGGGAAATACTCCCCCTCCGTGCCCAACATTACCACTATTACTGTGGGTCTCCTGTAAGAAACACACATTTAAAACACTTCCTTTAAAAGTTGATGCTTAATGAACTCGTACTCTACAGCCCTCATACAGTAGATCTTCCTTTAAAAGTTGATGCTTAATGAACTCGTACTCTACAGCCCTCATACAGTAGATCTTCCTTTAAAAGTTGATGCTTAATGAACTCGTACTCTACAGCCCTCATACAGTGGGTCTTCCTTTAAAAGTTGCAGTGTAAAGCAGCACAACTTGCAGGCGTGCCACAAAATTCTATGGCACGTTATGTAAGTGTCATCCATTGTTGCCAGAATGACGCAAAAATACCAAAATCTGTCACCATCTACCACTAACGGTCGGGGTATAAGCTCAAAACGTTTAAAGGATGAACCACTGCATGTCTCTTCTCCATTTGTGTTGAAAGAGAGCACTCTAAAAGCCTCCATGAAAAGACATGAAAAGGAAAGCACGAAACCCAACAGAGGTAACAGACCAGGGAAATAAGGGAAATAAATCCCCCTGTGATGCATGCCCATTCAGACTCCAACCCCCCCCTCCTGCACCATGCCCATTCAGACTCCAACCCCCCCTCCTGCACCATGCCCATTCAGACTCCAACCCCCCCTCCTGCACCATGCCCATTCAGACTCCAACCCCCCCTCCTGCACCATGCCCATTCAGACTCCAACCCCCCTCTCCTGCACCATGCCCATTCAGACTCCAACCCCCCCTCCTGCACCATGCCCATTCAGACTCCAACCCCCCCTCCTGCACCATGCCCATTCAGACTCCAACCCCCCCTCCTGCACCATGCCCATTCAGACTCCAACCCCCCCTCCTGCACTATGCCCATTCAGACTCCAACCCCCCCTCCTGCACCATGCCCATTCAGACTCCAACCCCCCCTCCTGCACCATGCCCATTCAGACTCCAACCCCCCCTCCTGCACCATGCCCATTCAGACTCCAACCCCCCCTCCTGCACCATGCCCATTCAGACTCCAACCCCCCCTCCTGCACCATGCCCATTCAGACTCCAACCCCCCCCCTCCTGCACCATGCCCATTCAGACTCCAACCCCCCCTCCTGCACCATGCCCATTCAGACTCCAACCCCCCCTCCTGCACCATGCCCATTCAGACTCCAACCCCCCCTCCTGCACCATGCCCATTCAGACTCCAACCCCCCCTCCTGCACCATGCCCATTCAGACTCCAACCCCCCCTCCTGCACCATGCCCATTCAGACTCCAACCCCCCCTCCTGCACCATGCCCATTCAGACTCCAACCCCCCTCTCCTGCACCATGCCCATTCAGACTCCAACCCCCCCCTCCTGCACCATGCCCATTCAGACTCCAACCCCCCCTCCTGCACCATTCCCATTCAGACTCCAACCCCACCTCCTGCACCATGCCCATTCAGACTCCAACCCCCCCTCCTGCACCATGCTCATTCAGACTCCACCCCCCCCCCTCCTGCACCATGCCCATTCAGACTCCAACCCCCCCTCCTGCACCATGCCCATTCAGACTCCAACCCCCCTCTCCTGCACCATGCCCATTCAGACTCCAACCCCCCCTCCTGCACCATGCCCATTCAGACTCCAACCCCCCCTCCTGCACCATGTCCATTCAGACTCCAACCCACCCTCCTGCACCATGCCCATTCAGACTCCAACCCCCCCTCCTGCACCATGCCCATTCAGACTCCAACCCCCCCTCCTGCACCATGCCCATTCAGACTCCAAACCCCCTCCTGCACCATGCCCATTCAGACTCCAACCCCCCCCTCCTGCACCATGCCCATTCAGACTCCAACCCCCCCCTCCTGCACCATGCCCATTCAGACTCCAACCCCCCCTCCTGCACCATGCCCATTCAGACTCCAACCCCCCCTCCTGCACCATGCCCATTCAGACTCCAACCCCCCCTCCTGCACCATGCCCATTCAGACTCCAACCCCTCCCTCCTGCACCATGCCCATTCAGACTCCAACCCCCCCCTCCTGCACCATGCCCATTCAGACTCCAACCCCACCTCCTGCACCATGCCCATTCATACTCCAACCCCCCCTCCTGCACCATGCCCATTCAGGCTCCAACCCCCCCTCCTGCACCATGCCCATTCAGACTCCAACCCCCCCTCCTGCACCATGCCCATTCAGACTCCAACCCCCCCTCCTGCACCATGTCAATTCAGACTCCAACCCCCCCCTCCTGCACCATGCCCATTCAGACTCCAACCCCCCCTCCTGCACCATGTCCATTCAGACTCCAACCCCCCCTCCTGCACCATGCCCATTCAGACTCCAACCCCCCCCTCCTGCACCATGCCCATTCAGACTCCAACCCTCCCTCCTGCACCATGTCCATTCAGACTCCAACCCCCCCCTCCTGCACCATGCCCATTCAGACTCCAACCCCCCCTCCTGCACCATGCCCATTCAGACTCCAACCCCCCCTCCTGCACCATGCCCATTCAGACTCCAACCCCCCCCTCCTGCACCATGTCCATTCAGACTCCAACCCCCCCCTCCTGCACCATGCCCATTCAGACTCCATGCCTCCTCTGAATAACTTTATCAAAACCCACTGATGTCTTAGTGAACCTGACTGGGACCAGGGTTTTGTAGGTTACTTTCTAAATGTAATCCCTTACTAGTTACCTGTCCAAAAACTGTCATCAGCAAAGTAACTTGTGGATTACCCAAACTCGATAATGTAATCTGATTACATTCAGTTACTTTTAGATGACTTTCCCCTTAAGAGGCGTTTAGAAGAAGACACCAACGTATGTTACCAATTGAACGACATCTATTGCAGGATAAATCAATGTTAAAGTTTACATAGCCGGACATGTATGGATGGTACATTTTATTTTATTTGTTGGTAAGGTAGGCTTCTTCTAACCCATCGCTTTCTAATGAATTACAACAATATGAATAAATTATATATTTTAGCCCCACTTTTATCCTATAGGCTGGGATCCACACTATGCAGCTGTTATTCTATAGGCTGGGATCCTCACTATACAGCTGTTATTCTATAGGCTGGGATCCACACTATACAGCTGTTATTCTATAGGCTGGGATCCTCACTATGCAGCTGTTATTCTATAGACTGGGATCCACACTATGCAGCTGTTATTCTATAGGCTGGGATCCACACTATGCAGCTGTTATTCTATAGGCTGGGATCCACACTATGCAGCTGTTATTCTATAGGCTGGGATCCACACTATACAGCTGTTATTCTATAGGCCGGGATCCTCACTATGCAGCTGTTATTCTATAGACTGGGATCCACACTATGCAGCTGTTATTCTATAGGCTGGGATCCACACTATGCAGCTGTTATTCTATAGGCTGGGATCCCCACTATGCAGCTGTTATTCTATAGGCTGGGATCTACACTATGCAGCTGTTATTCTATAGGCTGGGATCCACACTATGCAGCTGTTATTCTATAGGCTGGGATCCACACTATGCAGCTGTTATTCTATAGGCTGGGATCCCCACTATGCAGCTGTTATTCTATAGGCTGGGATCCACACTATGCAGCTGTTATTCTATAGGCTGGGATCCACACAATGCAGCTGTTATTCTATAGGCTGGGATCCACACCATGCAGCTGTTATTCTATAGGCTGGGATCCCCACTATGCAGCTGTTATTCTATAGGCTGGGATCCACACTATGCAGCTGTTATTCTATAGACTGGGATCCATACCATACATCTGTTATTCTATAGGCTGGGATCCACACTATGCAGCTGTTATTCTATAGGCTGGGATCCACACTATGCAGCTGTTATTCTATAGGCTGGGATCCACACTATGCAGCTGTTATTCTATAGGCTGGGATCCACACTATGCAGCTGTTATTCTATAGGCTGGGATCCCCACTATGCAGCTGTTATTCTATAGGCTGGGATCCACACTATGCAGCTGTTATTCTATAGGCTGGGATCCACACTATGCAGCTGTTATTCTATAGGCTGGGATCCACACTATGCAGCTGTTATTCTATAGGCTGGGATCCACACTATGCAGCTGTTATTCTATAGGCTGGGATCCACACTATGCAGCTGTTATTCTATAGGCTGGGATCCACACTATGCAGCTGTTATTCTATAGGCTGGGATCCCCACTATGCAGCTGTTATTCTATAGGCTGGGATCCACACTATGCAGCTGTTATTCTATAGGCTGGGATCCACACTATACAGCTGTTGCAAGATAGCATTTTTCACTGGCTAGTTTCAAAAACAATGATTAATAGGCAGTTTAACCTTCTTGAACTCAATCATTATTGGTTTCAAAAACACATTTAAATTTGTGAACAGCCGTCCACAACAACCACAATCCGTAAGGGGCAAACAGCTAAATGAGAGGCAGTGTGATTTACATTAATGCTCTATGTAGATATCAATAATAAGTGATATCCGTATCGCCGTAGACAACACCACTGCTGTCATCCTGACCTCCAAACGTTTATTCAAATTGGATAATCTTTGGATGCCGACAGCAGTCGCACCATTGGAAGACAAAGCTTGGACTGTAACCTTGGTGTGTCATCAGAGTGGTCTCTGATTGGTGGTCATCATTGGGTGTGTCATCAGAGTGGACTCTGATTGGTGGTCATCATTGGGTGTGTCATCATATTGGTCTCTGATTGGTGGTCATTATTTGGTGTGTCATCAGAGTGGACTCTGATTGGTGGTCATCATTTGGTGTGTCATCAGAGTGGACTCTGATTGGTGGTCATCATTGGGTGTGTCATCAGAGTGGACTCTGATTGGTGGTCATCATTGGGTGTGTCATCAGAGTGGACTCTGATTGGTGGTCATCATTGGGTGTGTCATCATATTGGTCTCTGATTGGTGGTCATTATTTGGTGTGTCATCAGAGTGGACTCTGATTGGTGGTCATCATTTGGTGTGTCATCAGAGTGGACTCTGATTGGTGGTCATCATTTGGTGTGTCATCAGAGTGGACTCTGATTGGTGGTCATCATTTGGTGTGTCATCAGAGTGGACTCTGATTGGTGGTCATCATTTGGTGTGTCATCAGAGTGGACTCTGATTGGTGGTCATCATTTGGTGTGTCATCAGAGTGGACTCTGATTGGTGGTCATCATTGGGTGTGTCATCAGAGTGGTCTCTGATTGGTGGTCATCATTTGGTGTGTCATCAGAGTGGACTCTGATTGGTGGTCATCATTGGGTGTGTCATCAGAGTGGACTCTGATTGGTGGTCATCATTGGGTGTGTCATCAGAGTGGACTCTGATTGGTGGTCATCATTGGGTGTGTCATCAGAGTGGTCTCTGATTGGTGGTCATCATTTGGTGTGTCATCAGAGTGGACTCTGATTGGTGGTCATCATTTGGTGTGTCATCAGAGTGGACTCTGATTGGTGGTCATCATTGGGTGTGTCATCAGAGTGGTCTCTGATTGGTGGTCATCATTTGGTGTGTCATCAGAGTGGTCTCTGATTGGTGGTCATCATTTGGTGTGTCATCAGAGTGGACTCTGATTGGTGGTCATCATTGGGTGTGTCATCAGAGTGGTCTCTGATTGGTGGTCATCATTTGGTGTGTCATCAGAGTGGACTCTGATTGGTGGTCATCATTTGGTGTGTCATCATAGTGGTCTCTGATTGGTGGTCATCATTTGGTGTGTCATCAGAGTGGACTCTGATTGGTGTTCATCATTTGGTGTGTCATCAGAGTGGACTCTGATTGGTGTTCATCATTTGGTGTGTCATCAAGGTGGACTCTGATTGGTGGTCATCATTTGGTGTGTCATCAGAGTGGACTCTGATTGGTGGTCATCATTTGGTGTGTCATCAGAGTGGACTCTGATTGGTGTTCATCATTTGGTGTGTCATCAAGGTGGACTCTGATGGGTGGTCATCATTTGGTGTGTCATCAGAGTGGACTCTGATTGGTGGTCATCATTTGGTGTGTCATCAGAGTGGACTCTGATTGGTGGTCATCATTTGGTGTGTCATCAGAGTGGACTCTGATTGGTGGTCATCATTGGGTGTGTCATCAGAGTGGTCTCTGATTGGTGGTCATCATTTGGTGTGTCATCAGAGTGGACTCTGATTGGTGGTCATCATTTGGTGTGTCATCATAGTGGTCTCTGATTGGTGGTCATCATTTGGTGTGTCATCAGAGTGGACTCTGATTGGTGGTCAGACTCGCTCAGGTGGAGCAAACTTAAACTTGCACATTTTTTCATTTCTGATTTTAATGTCATTGAGAAAACAGAGAAATGTCAAAGATTTGTTTTCACAAACATCCTTTCTGAATCCTCAAAGAAATAATTTACTTTTTCAAAAGTATTTGTAATCTGATTACAATATTTTTGCTGGTAACGTAACACATTACTGTTATTTTGTAATCCCTTACATGTAATCTGTTAATCCCCAACCCTGACTGGGACCCTGATGTGCTACATCTTCATTGATGGGGTATCAGACAATTTGACAATCTCTTCCTCCATTCTCATTGAGAAGCTCCAAGGAATCTGGAGACCGCGCATCACCCTGTGTGTCTGTAATTATACTGGGCACATCACCCTGTGTGTCTGTAATTATACTGGGCACATCACCCTGTGTGTCTGTAATTATACTGGGCACATCACCCTGTGTGTCTGTAATTATACTGGGCACATCACCCTGTGTGTCTGTAATTATACTGGGCACATCACCCTGTGTGTCTGTAATTATACTGGGAACATCACCCTGTGTGTCTGTAATTATACTGGGCACATCACCCTGTGTGTCTGTAATTATACTGGGCACATCACCCTGTGTGTCTGTAATTATACTGGACACATCACCCTGTGTGTCTGTAATTATACTGGGCACATCACCCTGTGTGTCTGTAATTATACTGGGAACATCACCCTGTGTGTCTGTAATTATACTGGGCACATCACCCTGTGTGTCTGTAATTATACTGGGTGCATCATTCTTCGTTGTCTGTGAGACACGCGTATCAGCTTCGGAGTCAGTGTTACATCTGCCCTCGGTAACCACTGCAGGGAGCTCAGTGACTATCACGCCTGCCACTGAGCTCACCAACATGGTGAACTTGGCTATATTAACATTCACAGTATGGACGACCGAACCTTGCCATTCCAATGGTTGGAGTTGAGTCTGGACCCGTGGCGGAGGCCGGAAACCCCTGGCCCGCTCTCAGATCTGGAGCCAGACAGAGTCCTGCTCGCCCCGCTCCATGTGCCTGCACGACTGTCACTTATGTCCAATGTCCTCACAATCTAAACACTTCTACCTGTAGTAGAATAAACCATGTAGGTGTCCATTCAGAGAGAGAGAGAGAGAGAGAGAGAGAGAGAGAGACAGAGAGAGAGAGAGAGAGAGAGACAGAGAGAGAGAGAGAGAGAGAGAGAGAGAGAGAGAGAGAGAGAGAGAGAGAGAGAGAGAGAGAGAGAGAGAGAGAGAGAGAGAGAGAGAGAGAGAGAGAGAGAGAGAGAGAGAGAGAGGGAAGAGAGAGAGAGAGACAGAGAGAGAGAGAGAGAGAGAGAGAGAGAGAGAGAGAGAGAGAGAGAAGCGAGAGGGAGAGACAGAGAGAGGGAAGAGAGACAGAGAGATAAAATGTATTCGGTAAATGTTACATATTATATGTTATATGTTAAGTACTATATGGTATATGTTACATATTGTATCGTATATTTTATATACTGTATGGTATATGTTACATATGTGTTAAGATCAAAGGCTGAGGGCGACAGGATGATTTAATTAAATAGTTGTTCGCAAGAATGTTAGCTGGACCAACCCCTAGTATCTCTCTTCCTCTGAGTCACACACACACACACACACACACACACACACACACACACACACACACACACACACACACACACACACACACACACACACACACACACACACACACACACACACACACACACACACACACACCGTAGGTCGGCAGCGGCTTTTATACTTGCCATGTGTAACTCTCAACACCCTTCTCCCGTCCTCTCCTTGCCCCAGCCCAGCAGTCATAACACTATCTGCTGAGACAGTAGCTTCCCCCACCTACTCTCACCTCCTCCTCCACCTCCTCTCACCTCCTCCCCCACCTCCTCTCACTTCCTCCCCCACCTCCTCTCACTTCCTCCCCTATACCTCCTCTCACTTCCTCCCCCACCTCCTCTCACCTCCTCCCCCACCTCCTCTCACTTCCTCCCCCACCTCCTCTCTACCTCCCCCCACCTCCTCTCACCCCCTCCCCCACCTCCTCTCACTTCCTCCCCCACCTCCTCTCACCTCCTTCCCTATACCTCCTCTCACCTCCTCCCCCACCTCCTCTCACTTCCTCCCCCACCTCCTCTCACCTCCTCCCCCACCTCCTCTCACCTCCTCTCACTTCCTCCCCCACCTCCTCTCACCTCCTCCCCCACCTCCTCCCACCTCCTCCCCCACCTCCTCTCACCTCCTCCCCTATACCTCCCCTTCACCTCCACCTCCTCTCACCTCTTCCCCTATACCTCCTCTCCTATACCTCCTCTCACCCCCCCTCTACCTCCCCTTCACCTCCACCCCTCCACCTCCTCTCACCTCCTCCCTCACCTCCTCCCCCACATCTCCTCATGTCCTCCCCCAATCTCTCTTAATCCACTTCAGTTGCTGTTTGTGAAGGTGGAGGGCAGCAGAGTGGCAGGGGGGGGAGACAGACATGTTGTTCCTAAAACACTGAACCTGATTTAAGCCAGGGTGTTGTCCAGGCTGTATGTTGACATGGAGTGTCTGGAGTAAGTCCTTCAGAAGGTGTTTGAATGTTGGGCTGTAGCTGTGTGTTCCCTGTGTAGCCTATAAGGCATGCTGTTGTTGTTAATATGATAAAGGCGCTGACACGTCTAAGCGCTGCCGGAGTTCCCATTGATGTCCTGCCGACTAGTTTTCAGCTTTGATGGATTCTGATCAGGGGTGAGGGAGACTGGAGGGAAGGGGAGGGAAGGGGAGAGAAAGGAAGGAGGCATGGGTGAGGGAGACTGGAGGGAAGGGGAGAGAAAGGAAGGAGGCATGGGTGAGGGAGACTGGAGGGAAGGGGAGGGAAAGGAGGGGGCAGGGGTGAGGGAGACTGGAGGGAAGGGGAGGGAAGGGAGGGGGCAGGGGTGAGGGAGACTGGAGGGAAGGGGAGGGAAAGGAGGGGGCAGGGGTGAGGGAGACTGGAGGGAAGGGGAGGGAAGGGAGGGGGCAGGGGTGAGGGAGACTGGAGGGAAGGGGAGGGAAAGGAAGGAGCAGGGGTGAGGGAGACTGGAGGGAAGGGGAGGGAAAGGAGGGGGCAGGGGTGAGGGAGACTGGAGGGAAGGGGAGGGAAAGGAGGGGGCAGGGGTGAGGGAGACTGGAGGGAAGGGGAGGGAAAGGAGGGGGCAGGGGTGAGGGAGACTGGAGGGAAGGGGAGGGAAGGGAGGGGCAGGGGTGGATTTGCCATCTGGCAATTCTGGAAAATGGCAGATGGGCTAGACCAGTTGGGTGGGCTGGTCAAAATTGACACACACAAATAAAAAAAAATTATGTAAAAATGCAGCAATGAAAAAGTTAACATGGCCGGCGGGCCCACGGGCCTGTTAAGATGGGTTTAATCAACCAATCAAATGTTTCCGTTATACTAATCTATAATGAGCCTTTGGATGATCAGTGGCGGATGGGCCGGTCCCCCTACCAGGACCCTACCGGTCCCTCTACCGGTTTTCTGATAGGCTGAGCTGAGGCCACACAAACTCACAGTCAACGTCAAACGCGACATCAACAAAGAGACCTGTTCCAACTGTCATCTGTGAGACGGCCAAGATCAGGGAAATGGTACCTATAAACCTTTTTTACATTGTCACTTCCTTCAAAACTTTATATTTTTTGTCTGGCTAAAACCATAAATTTGGTCTCTTATTATCCTCATGATATCTTCATTAATCTCATGGGGGCCTCATTATCCTCATGGGGCCTCATTATCCTCAGGGGGCCTCATTATCCTCAGGGGGCCTCATTATCCTCACGGGGCCTCATTATCCTCAGGGGGCCTCATTATCCTCACGGGGCCTCATTATCCTCAGGGGGCCTCATTATCCTCAGGGGGCCTCATTATCCTCACGGGGCCTCATTATCCTCAGGGGGCCTCATTATCCTCACGGGGCCTCATTATCCTCAGGGGGCCTCATTATCCTCAGTTAGCTATTATTAATGTTTATTTTTATTATTATTATTATTATTGTTGTTATTATTGTTATTACTATTATTATTGTTATTATAATTATTATTATCTAGATTATTATTATGATTACTATTATTAATGTTTATTTTTATTATTATTATTATAAATACTTTTTTTCAGGGGAGGCTGAGAGAGAGATGGAGAGAGAGGGGGGGCGCAGAGAGAGATGAAGAGAAGAGGGGCGCAGAGAGAGATGGAGCGAGGGGAGGCACAGAGAGAGATGGAGAGGGGGTGCAGAGAGAGAGAGATGGAGAGGGGGTGCAGAGAGAGAGATGAGAGAAGAGGGGCACAGGGAGAGATGGAGCGAGGGGAGGCACAGAGAGAGATGGAGAGTTGGTGCAGAGAGAGAGATGGAGAGGGGGGGCACAGAGAGAGATGAAGAGAGGGGGGCGCAGAGAGAGATGGAGCGAGGGGAGGCACAGAGAGAGATGGAGAGGGGGTGCAGAGAGAGAGATGGAGAGGGGGGGCACAGAGAGAGAAATGGAGAGAGAGGGGGGCACAGAGAGAGAGATGGAGAGGGGGTGCAGAGAGAGAGATGGAGAGAGAGGGGGCACAGAGAGAGAGATGGAGAGGGGAGGCACAGAGAGAGAGATGGAGAGGGGGGCACAGAGAGAGAAATGGAGAGAGAGGGGGGCACAGAGAGAGAGATGGAGAGAGGGGGGCGCAGAGAGAGAGTTGGAGAGAGAGGGGGGCACAGAGAGAGAGATGGAGAGGGGGGCAAAGAGAGAGAGATGGAGAGAGAGGGGGGGCACAGAGAGAGAGATGGAGAGAGAGGGGGGCACAGAGAGAGAGATGGAGAGAGAGGGGGGGCACAGAGAGAGAGATGGAGAGAGAGGGGGGCACAGAGAGAGAGATGGAGAGAGAGGGGGGCACAGAGAGAGAGATGGAGAGAGAGGGGGCACAGAGAGAGAGATGGAGAGAGAGGGGGGCACAGAGAGAGAGATGGAGAGAGAGGGGGGCGCAGAGAGAGAGATGGAGAGAGAGGGGGGCACAGAGAGAAAAAAGGAGAGAGAGGGGGGCACAGAGAGAGATGGACAGAGAGTGTTTTCTACCGTCATCTATAGTGCTCTTAACAAGGACTGTGGTGTACAGGTCTACCGAACCTCGCCCTCTGGACACCCCAAGTGTGCCTGTCCTCTCTTCCTCTCCAGATAAAGACTCCAACATAATTCATGTGTACTTTATATCTAATGGCTGGGACAATCCTCACTCTTCTCCCTCTCTGCCCCTCTCCTCCTGGACTCAGTTATCACAGTCTTGTCTCTCTCTCCCGTTTTGTCTTGCTCCTCATCCCCATCCTGCCTGGTTCCCTTTTACAACAATTTGATGACCTTAACCACACATACAACCCTACTTCTGTTATTATCACTGTTCTAGGGTACACAAACCCATGCAGAATAGTTGTTCTGTCTATATGCTAAACCCTCCTCTCCTCTCCTCTCATCGCTTCTCCTGGGTGGATGACTTTAAAGTGGGGAGACTTTAAACTTATTCAGGATTGGTGGGTCCTCTGCGGGACGGTTGAGCTATCGTAGCCTAATGCGATTAGCATGAGGTTGTAAGTAACAAGAACATTTCCCAGGACATAGACATATCTGATATGGGCAGAAAGCTTAAATTCATGTTAATTTAACTGCACTGTCCAATTTACAGTAGCTATTACAGTGAAAGAATACCATGCTATTGTTTGAGGAGAGTGCACAATTGAACATTAAAAGTTGTTAATAAACAAATGAGGCACAATTGGACAGTCTTGAAACAAAATTTGGAACAGAAATACAATGGTTATTTGGATCAGTCTAAAACGTTGCACACACACTGCTGCCATCTAGTGGCCAATACCTACATTTCACCTGGGCTAGAATAATACATTATGGCCTTTGTTTTGCATTTCAAAGATGACGGTACAAAAAAATTAAAATCAGTTGTTTTTTTCTTTGTATTATCTTTTACCAGATCTATTGTGTTATATTCGCCTACATTCCTTTCACATTTACACAAACTTCAAAGTGTTTATTTTCAAATGGTACCAACTATATGCATATCCGTGCTTCAGGGCCTGAGCTACAGACAGTTAGATGTGGGTATGTCATTGTAGACGAAAACTGGAAAAAAAGGGGACGATCCTTAAGTGTTTTAAAACCGTTAGCACTTCACCAAAATGTCTTGATACAGAAAACTATATCAAGGTGACATCAGCAGCTCATAGAAAACTCTATCAAGGTGACATCAGCAGCTCATAGAAAACTATATCAAGGTGACATCAGCAGCTGATAGAAAACTATATCAATGTCTCATCAGCAGCTCATAGAAAACTATATCAATGTCTCATCAGCAGCTGATAGAAAACTCTATCAAGGTGACATCAGCAGCTCATAGAAAACTATATCAAGGTGACATCAGCAGCTGATGGAAAACTACTGGATAGTTATTATCAGGATTATCCACTTCACATACTGTATCAAGTAAATGATGATATTGTAAAATGTAATATATACTTCTTGTTCGAGCACCATGTCCACACCACAAAGTAGAATTAGGCTTCCTCCTGGCGAAACAATGACTGAAAGAGACACACACTGAGTACCAAATGGTACCTTGTTCCCTATAAAGTGCATTATTTTGACCAGGGTCCATAGGGCTTGTAGTGCACTACATAGGTAATAGGGTTTAAGTTGTGTCACAGACACCGTGATTCTCAATAGGACATCCGAATGGGGGTGATTATCCCTGAATGGGCACAAAGAGAATAATGAGTTAGGTAATCATCCGTGTATCTGTCAGGCTGTGGATGAAAGTATCTGTTCTGCATATTAATCAGGACGCTCTCTGTCATCACTGGATACAACTGAATATGGAGCCCTGGGGTTGTTGGACTAGCCTATTCATATGGAGCCTTGGGGTTGTTGGACTAGTCTATTCATATGGAGCCCTGGGGTTGATAGACTAGCCTATTCATATGGAGCCTTGGGGTTGTTAGACTAGACTATTCATATGGAGCCTTGGGGTTGTTGGACTAGCCTATTCATATGGAGCCCTGGGGTTGTTGGACTAGCCTATTCATATGGAGCCCTGGGGTTGTTGGACTAGCCTATTCATATGGAGCCCTGGGGTTGATAGACTAGCCTATTCATATTGAGCCCTGGGGTTGTTGGACTAGCCTATTCATATGGAGCCTTGGGGTTGTTGGACTAGCCTATTCATATGGAGCCCTGGGGTTGTTGGACTAGCCTATTCATATGGAGCCCTGGGGTTGTTGGACTAGCCTATTCATATGGAGCCCTGGGGTTGTTGGACTAGCCTATTCATATGGAGCCCTGGGGTTGTTGGACTAGCCTATTCATATGGAGCCTTGGGGTTGTTGGACTAGCCTATTCATATGGAGCCCTGGGGTTGATAGACTAGCCTATTCATATGGAGCCCTGGGGTTGTTGGACTAGCCTACTCATATGGAGCCCTGGGGTTGTTGGACTAGCCTATTCATATGGAGCCCTGGGGTTGTTGGACTAGCCTATTCATATGGAGCCCTGGGGTTGATAGACTAGCCTATTCATATCGAGCCCTGGGGTTGTTGGACTAGCCTATTCATATGGAGCCTTGGGGTTGTTGGACTAGCCTATTCATATGGAGCCCTGGGGTTGTTGGACTAGCCTATTCATATGGAGCCCTGGGGTTGTTGGACTAGCCTATTCATATGGAGCCCTGGGGTTGTTGGACTAGCCTATTCATATGGAGCCTTGGGGTTGTTGGACTAGCCTATTCATATGGAGCCTTGGGGTTGTTGGACTAGCCTATTCATATGGAGCCCTGGGGTTGTTGGACTAGCCTATTCATATGGAGCCTTGGGGTTGTTGGACTAGCCTATTCATATGGAGCCTTGGGGTTGTTGGACTAGCCTATTCATATGGAGCCTTGGGGTTGTTGGACTACCCTATTCATATGGAGCCCTGGGGTTGTTAGACTAGACTATTCATATGGAGCCTTGGGGTTGTTGGACTAGCCTATTCATATGGAGCCCTGGGGTTGTTGGACTAGCCTATTCATATGGAGCCCTGGGGTTGTTGGACTAGCCTATTCATATGGAGCCCTGGGGTTGATAGACTAGCCTATTCATATCGAGCCCTGGGGTTGTTGGACTAGCCTATTCATATGGAGCCTTGGGGTTGTTGGACTAGCCTATTCATATGGAGCCCTGGGGTTGTTGGACTAGCCTATTCATATGGAGCCCTGGGGTTGTTGGACTAGCCTATTCATATGGAGCCCTGGGGTTGTTGGACTAGCCTATTCATATGGAGCCTTGGGGTTGTTGGACTAGCCTATTCATATGGAGCCTTGGGGTTGTTGGACTAGCCTATTCATATGGAGCCCTGGGGTTGATAGACTAGCCTATTCATATGGAGCCTTGGGGTTGTTAGACTAGACTATTCATATGGAGCCTTGGGGTTGTTGGACTAGCCTATTCATATGGAGCCCTGGGGTTGTTGGACTAGCCTATTCATACGGAGCCCTGGGGTTGTTGGACTAGCCTATTCATATGGAGCCCTGGGGTTGATAGACTAGCCTATTCATATGGAGCCCTGGGGTTGTTGGACTAGCCTATTCATATGGAGCCTTGGGGTTGTTGGACTAGCCTATTCATATGGAGCCCTGGGGTTGTTGGACTAGCCTATTCATATGGAGCCCTGGGGTTGTTGGACTAGCCTATTCATATGGAGCCCTGGGGTTGTTGGACTAGCCTATTCATATGGAGCCCTGGGGTTGTTGGACTAGCCTATTCATATGGAGCCTTGGGGTTGTTGGACTAGCCTATTCATATGGAGCCCTGGGGTTGATAGACTAGCCTATTCATATGGAGCCCTGGGGTTGTTGGACTAGCCTACTCATATGGAGCCCTGGGGTTGTTGGACTAGCCTATTCATATGGAGCCGTGGGGTTATTGGACTAGCCTATTCATATGGAGCCCTGGGGTTGTTGGACTAGTCTATTCATATGGAGCCTTGGGGTTGTTGGAATAGCCTATTCATATGGAGCCCTGGGGTTGTTGGACTAGCCTATTCACATGGAGCTCTGGGGTTGTTGGACTAGCCTATTCTTATGGAGCCCTGGGGTTGTTGGACTAGCCTATTCATATGGAGCCCTGGGGTTGTTGGACTAGCCTATTCATATGGAGCCTTGGGGTTGTTGGACTAGCCTATTCATATGGAGCCCTGGGGTTGATAGACTAGCCTGTTCATATGGAGCCTTGGGGTTGTTGGACTAGCCTACTCATATGGAGCCCTGGGGTTATTGGACTAGCCTATTCATATGGAGCCGTGGGGTTGTTGGACTAGCCTATTCATATGGAGCCTTGGGGTTGTTGGACTAGCCTATTCATATGGAGCCTTGGGGTTGTTGGACTAGCCTATTCATATGGAGCCCTGGGGTTGTTGGACTAGCCTATTCATATGGAGCCTTGGGGTTGTTGGACTAGCCTATTCATATGGAGCCTTGGGGTTGTTGGACTAGCCTATTCATATGGAGCCTTGGGGTTGTTGGACTACCCTATTCATATGGAGCCCTGGGGTTGTTAGACTAGACTATTCATATGGAGCCTTGGGGTTGTTGGACTAGCCTATTCATATGGAGCCCTGGGGTTGTTGGACTAGCCTATTCATATGGAGCCTTGGGGTTGTTAGACTAGACTATTCATATGGAGCCCTGGGGTTGTTAGACTAGCCTATTCATATGGAGCCCTGGTGTTGTTGGACTAGCCTATTCATATGGAGCCCTGGGGTTGTTGGACTAGCCTATTCATATGGAGCCCTGAGGTTGTTGGACTAGCCTATTCATATGGAGCCTTGGGGTTGTTGGACTAGCCTATTCATATGGAGCCCTGGGGTTGTTGGACTAGCCTATTCATATGGAGCCTTGGGGTTGTTGGACTAGCCTACTCATATGGAGCCGTGGGGTTGTTGGACTAGCCTATTCATATGGAGCCCTGGGGTTGTTAGACTAGCCTATTCATATGGAGCCCTGGGGTCGTTGGACTAGCCTATTCATATGGAGCCCTGGGGTTGTTGGACTAGCCTATTCATATGGAGCCTTGGGGTTGTTAGAGTAGACTATTCATTTTGAGCCTTGGGGTTGCTGGAGTAGCCTATTCATATGGAACCCTGGGGTTGTTAGACTAGACTATTCATATGGAGCCCTGGGGTTGTTGGACTAGACTATTCATATGGAGCCCTGGGGTTGTTGGACTAGCCTATTCATATGGAGCCCTGGGGTTGTTGGACTAGCCTATTCATATGGAGCCCTGGGGTTGTTAGACTAGACTATTCATATGGAGCCCTGGGGTTGTTGGACTAGACTATTCATATGGAGCCCTGGGGTTGTTGGACTAGCCTATTCATATGGAGCCTTGGGGTTGTTCGACTAGCCTATTCATATGGAGCCCTGGGGTTGTTAGACTAGACTATTCATATGGAGTCCTGGGGTTGTTAGACTAGCCTATTCATATGGAGCCCTGGGGTTGTTGGACTAGCCTATTCATATGGAGCCCTGGGGTTTTTGGACTAGACTATTCATATGGAGCCCTGGGGTTGTTGGACTAGCCTATTCATATGGAGCCCTGGGGTTGTTGGACTAGCCTATTCATATGGAGCCCTGGGGTTGTTGGACTAGCCTATTCATATGGAGCCCTGGGGTTGTTAGACTAGACTATTCATATGGAGCCTTGGGGTTGTTAGACTAGCCTATTCATATGGAGCCCTGGGGTTGTTGGACTAGCCTATTCATATGGAGCCTTGGGGTTGTTGGACTAGCCTATTCATATGGAGCCCTGGGGTTGTTGGACTAGCCTATTCATATGGAGCCCTGGAGTTGTTGGACTAGCCTATTCATATGGAGCCCTGGGGTTGTTAGACTAGCCTATTCATATGGAGCCCTGGGGTTGTTGGACTAGCTTATTCATATGGAGCCCTGGGGTTGTTAGACTAGACTATTCATATGGAGCCTTGGGGTTGTTGGACTAGCCTATTCATATGGAGCCCTGGGGTTGTTAGACTAGCCTATTCATATGGAGCCCTGGGGTTGTTGGACTAGCCTATTCATATGGAGCCCTGGGGTTGTTAGACTAGACTATTCATATGGAGCCCTGGGGTTGTTGGACTAGACCATTCATATGGAGCCTTGGGGTTGTTGGACTAGCCTATTCATATGGAGCCCTGGGGTTGTTGGACTAGCCTATTCATATGGAGCCTTGGGGTTGTTGGACTAGCCTATTCATATGGAGCCCTGGGGTTGTTGGACTAGCCTATTCATATGGCGCCTTGGGGTTGTTGGACTAGCCTATTCATATGGAGCCCTGGGGTTGCTGGACTAGCCTATTCATATGGAGCCTTGGGGTTGTTGGACTAGCCTACTAATATGGAGCCGTGGGGTTGTTGGACTAGCCTATTCATATGGAGCCCTGGGGTTGATAGACTAGCCTATTCATATGGAGCCCTGGGGTCGTTGGACTAGCCTATTCGTATGGAGCCCTGGGGTTGTTGGACTAGCCTATTCATATGGAGCCTTGTGGTTGTTAGACTAGACTATTCATATGGAGCCTTGGGGTTGTTGGAGTAGCCTATTCATATGGAACCCTGGGGTTGTTAGACTAGACTATTCATATGGAGCCCTGGGGTTGTTGGACTAGACTATTCATATGGAGCCCTGGGGTTGTTGAACTAGCCTATTAATATGGAGCTCTGGGGTTGTTGGACTAGCCTATTCATATGGAGCCCTGGGGTTGTTAGACTAGACTATTCATATGGAGCCCTGGGGTTGTTGGACTAGACTATTCATATGGAGCCCTGGGGTTGTTGGACTAGCCTATTCATATGGAGCCTTGGGGTTGTTGGACTAGCCTATTCATATGGAGCCCTGGGGTTGTTAGACTAGACTATTCATATGGAGCCCTGAGGTTGTTAGACTAGACTATTCATATGGAGCCCTGGGGTTGTTGGACTAGCCTATTCATATGGAGCCCTGGGGTTGTTAGACTATTCATATGGAGCCCTGGGGTTGTTGGACTAGCCTATTCATATGGAGTCCTGGGGTTGTTGGACTAGCCTATTCATATGGAGCCCTGGGGTTGTTGGACTAGCCTATTCATATGGAGCCCTGGGGTTGTTAGACTAGACTATTCATATGGAGCCCTGGGGTTGATAGACTAGCCTATTCATATGGAGCCCTGGGGTTGTTGGACTAGCCTACTCATATGGAGCCCTGGGGTTGTTGGACTAGCCTATTCATATGGAGCCGTGGGGTTATTGGACTAGCCTATTCATATGGAGCCTTGGGGTTGTTGGACTAGTCTATTCATATGGAGCCTTGGGGTTGTTGGAATAGCCTATTCATATGGAGCCCTGGGGTTGTTGGACTAGCCTATTCATATGGAGCCCTGGGGTTGTTGGACTAGCCTATTCATATGGAGCTCTGGGGTTGTTGGACTAGCCTATTCATATGGAGCCCTGGGGTTGTTGGACTAGCCTATTCATATGGAGCCCTGGGGTTGTTGGACTAGCCTATTCATATGGAGCCTTGGGGTTATTGGACTAGCCTATTAATATGGAGCCCTGGGGTTGATAGACTAGCCTGTTCATATGGAGCCTTGGGGTTGTTGGACTAGCCTACTCATATGGAGCCCTGGGGTTGTTGGACTAGCCTATTCATATGGAGCCGTGGGGTTGTTGGACTAGCCTATTCATATGGAGCCTTGGGGTTGTTGGACTAGCCTATTCATATGGAGCCTTGGGGTTGTTGGACTAGCCTATTCATATGGAGCCCTGGGGTTGTTGGACTAGCCTATTCATATGGAGCCTTGGGGTTGTTGGACTAGCCTATTCATATGGAGCCTTGGGGTTGTTGGACTAGCCTATTCATATGGAGCCTTGGGGTTGTTGGACTACCCTATTCATATGGAGCCCTGGGGTTGTTAGACTAGACTATTCATATGGAGCCTTGGGGTTGTTGGACTAGCCTATTCATATGGAGCCCTGGGGTTGTTGGACTAGCCTATTCATATGGAGCCCTGGGGTTGTTGGACTAGCCTATTCATATGGAGCCCTGGGGTTGATAGACTAGCCTATTCATATCGAGCCCTGGGGTTGTTGGACTAGCCTATTCATATGGAGCCTTGGGGTTGTTGGACTAGCCTATTCATATGGAGCCCTGGGGTTGTTGGACTAGCCTATTCATATGGAGCCCTGGGGTTGTTGGACTAGCCTATTCATATGGAGCCCTGGGGTTGTTGGACTAGCCTATTCATATGGAGCCTTGGGGTTGTTGGACTAGCCTATTCATATGGAGCCTTGGGGTTGTTGGACTAGCCTATTCATATGGAGCCCTGGGGTTGATAGACTAGCCTATTCATATGGAGCCTTGGGGTTGTTAGACTAGACTATTCATATGGAGCCCTGGGGTTGTTGGACTAGCCTATTCATATGGAGCCCTGGGGTTGTTGGACTAGCCTATTCATATGGAGCCTTGGGGTTGTTGGACTAGCCTATTCATATGGAGCCCTGGGGTTGATAGACTAGCCTATTCATATGGAGCCCTGGGGTTGTTGGACTAGCCTACTCATATGGAGCCCTGGGGTTGTTGGACTAGCCTATTCATATGGAGCCGTGGGGTTATTGGACTAGCCTATTCATATGGAGCCTTGGGGTTGTTGGACTAGTCTATTCATATGGAGCCTTGGGGTTGTTGGAATAGCCTATTCATATGGAGCCCTGGGGTTGTTGGACTAGCCTATTCATATGGAGCCCTGGGGTTGTTGGACTAGCCTATTCATATGGAGCCTTGGGGTTGTTGGACTAGCCTATTCATATGGAGCCCTGGGGTTGTTGGACTAGCCTATTCATATGGAGCCTTGGGGTTGTTGGACTAGCCTATTCATATGGAGCCTTGGGGTTGTTGGACTAGCCTATTCATATGGAGCCTTGGGGTTGTTGGACTACCCTATTCATATGGAGCCCTGGGGTTGTTAGACTAGACTATTCATATGGAGCCTTGGGGTTGTTGGACTAGCCTATTCATATGGAGCCCTGGGGTTGTTGGACTAGCCTATTCATATGGAGCCCTGGGGTTGTTGGACTAGCCTATTCATATGGAGCCCTGGGGTTGATAGACTAGCCTATTCATATCGAGCCCTGGGGTTGTTGGACTAGCCTATTCATATGGAGCCTTGGGGTTGTTGGACTAGCCTATTCATATGGAGCCCTGGGGTTGTTGGACTAGCCTATTCATATGGAGCCCTGGGGTTGTTGGACTAGCCTATTCATATGGAGCCTTGGGGTTGTTGGACTAGCCTATTCATATGGAGCCTTGGGGTTGTTGGACTAGCCTATTCATATGGAGCCCTGGGGTTGATAGACTAGCCTATTCATATGGAGCCTTGGGGTTGTTAGACTAGACTATTCATATGGAGCCTTGGGGTTGTTGGACTAGCCTATTCATATGGAGCCCTGGGGTTGTTGGACTAGCCTATTCATACGGAGCCCTGGGGTTGTTGGACTAGCCTATTCATATGGAGCCCTGGGGTTGATAGACTAGCCTATTCATATGGAGCCCTGGGGTTGTTGGACTAGCCTATTCATATGGAGCCTTGGGGTTGTTGGACTAGCCTATTCATATGGAGCCCTGGGGTTGTTGGACTAGCCTATTCATATGGAGCCCTGGGGTTGTTGGACTAGCCTATTCATATGGAGCCCTGGGGTTGTTGGACTAGCCTATTCATATGGAGCCCTGGGGTTGTTGGACTAGCCTATTCATATGGAGCCTTGGGGTTGTTGGACTAGCCTATTCATATGGAGCCCTGGGGTTGATAGACTAGCCTATTCATATGGAGCCCTGGGGTTGTTGGACTAGCCTACTCATATGGAGCCCTGGGGTTGTTGGACTAGCCTATTCATATGGAGCCGTGGGGTTATTGGACTAGCCTATTCATATGGAGCCCTGGGGTTGTTGGACTAGTCTATTCATATGGAGCCTTGGGGTTGTTGGACTAGCCTATTCATATGGAGCCTTGGGGTTGTTGGACTAGCCTATTCATATGGAGCCTTGGGGTTGTTGGACTACCCTATTCATATGGAGCCCTGGGGTTGTTAGACTAGACTATTCATATGGAGCCTTGGGGTTGTTGGACTAGCCTATTCATATGGAGCCCTGGGGTTGTTGGACTAGCCTATTCATATGGAGCCTTGGGGTTGTTAGACTAGACTATTCATATGGAGCCCTGGGGTTGTTAGACTAGCCTATTCATATGGAGCCCTGGTGTTGTTGGACTAGCCTATTCATATGGAGCCCTGGGGTTGTTGGACTAGCCTATTCATATGGAGCCCTGAGGTTGTTGGACTAGCCTATTCATATGGAGCCTTGGGGTTGTTGGACTAGCCTATTCATATGGAGCCCTGGGGTTGTTAGACTAGACTATTCATATGGAGCCTTGGGGTTGTTGGACTAGCCTATTCATATGGAGCCCTGGGGTTGTTGGACTAGCCTATTCATATGGAGCCCTGGGGTTGTTGGACTAGCCTATTCATATGGAGCCCTGGGGTTGATAGACTAGCCTATTCATATCGAGCCCTGGGGTTGTTGGACTAGCCTATTCATATGGAGCCTTGGGGTTGTTGGACTAGCCTATTCATATGGAGCCCTGGGGTTGTTGGACTAGCCTATTCATATGGAGCCCTGGGGTTGTTGGACTAGCCTATTCATATGGAGCCTTGGGGTTGTTGGACTAGCCTATTCATATGGAGCCTTGGGGTTGTTGGACTAGCCTATTCATATGGAGCCCTGGGGTTGATAGACTAGCCTATTCATATGGAGCCTTGGGGTTGTTAGACTAGACTATTCATATGGAGCCTTGGGGTTGTTGGACTAGCCTATTCATATGGAGCCCTGGGGTTGTTGGACTAGCCTATTCATACGGAGCCCTGGGGTTGTTGGACTAGCCTATTCATATGGAGCCCTGGGGTTGATAGACTAGCCTATTCATATGGAGCCCTGGGGTTGTTGGACTAGCCTATTCATATGGAGCCTTGGGGTTGTTGGACTAGCCTATTCATATGGAGCCCTGGGGTTGTTGGACTAGCCTATTCATATGGAGCCCTGGGGTTGTTGGACTAGCCTATTCATATGGAGCCCTGGGGTTGTTGGACTAGCCTATTCATATGGAGCCCTGGGGTTGTTGGACTAGCCTATTCATATGGAGCCTTGGGGTTGTTGGACTAGCCTATTCATATGGAGCCCTGGGGTTGATAGACTAGCCTATTCATATGGAGCCCTGGGGTTGTTGGACTAGCCTACTCATATGGAGCCCTGGGGTTGTTGGACTAGCCTATTCATATGGAGCCGTGGGGTTATTGGACTAGCCTATTCATATGGAGCCCTGGGGTTGTTGGACTAGTCTATTCATATGGAGCCTTGGGGTTGTTGGAATAGCCTATTCATATGGAGCCCTGGGGTTGTTGGACTAGCCTATTCACATGGAGCTCTGGGGTTGTTGGACTAGCCTATTCTTATGGAGCCCTGGGGTTGTTGGACTAGCCTATTCATATGGAGCCCTGGGGTTGTTGGACTAGCCTATTCATATGGAGCCTTGGGGTTGTTGGACTAGCCTATTCATATGGAGCCCTGGGGTTGATAGACTAGCCTGTTCATATGGAGCCTTGGGGTTGTTGGACTAGCCTACTCATATGGAGCCCTGGGGTTATTGGACTAGCCTATTCATATGGAGCCGTGGGGTTGTTGGACTAGCCTATTCATATGGAGCCTTGGGGTTGTTGGACTAGCCTATTCATATGGAGCCTTGGGGTTGTTGGACTAGCCTATTCATATGGAGCCCTGGGGTTGTTGGACTAGCCTATTCATATGGAGCCTTGGGGTTGTTGGACTAGCCTATTCATATGGAGCCTTGGGGTTGTTGGACTAGCCTATTCATATGGAGCCTTGGGGTTGTTGGACTACCCTATTCATATGGAGCCCTGGGGTTGTTAGACTAGACTATTCATATGGAGCCTTGGGGTTGTTGGACTAGCCTATTCATATGGAGCCCTGGGGTTGTTGGACTAGCCTATTCATATGGAGCCTTGGGGTTGTTAGACTAGACTATTCATATGGAGCCCTGGGGTTGTTAGACTAGCCTATTCATATGGAGCCCTGGTGTTGTTGGACTAGCCTATTCATATGGAGCCCTGGGGTTGTTGGACTAGCCTATTCATATGGAGCCCTGAGGTTGTTGGACTAGCCTATTCATATGGAGCCTTGGGGTTGTTGGACTAGCCTATTCATATGGAGCCCTGGGGTTGTTGGACTAGCCTATTCATATGGAGCCTTGGGGTTGTTGGACTAGCCTACTCATATGGAGCCGTGGGGTTGTTGGACTAGCCTATTCATATGGAGCCCTGGGGTTGTTAGACTAGCCTATTCATATGGAGCCCTGGGGTCGTTGGACTAGCCTATTCATATGGAGCCCTGGGGTTGTTGGACTAGCCTATTCATATGGAGCCTTGGGGTTGTTAGAGTAGACTATTCATTTTGAGCCTTGGGGTTGCTGGAGTAGCCTATTCATATGGAACCCTGGGGTTGTTAGACTAGACTATTCATATGGAGCCCTGGGGTTGTTGGACTAGACTATTCATATGGAGCCCTGGGGTTGTTGGACTAGCCTATTCATATGGAGCCCTGGGGTTGTTGGACTAGCCTATTCATATGGAGCCCTGGGGTTGTTAGACTAGACTATTCATATGGAGCCCTGGGGTTGTTGGACTAGACTATTCATATGGAGCCCTGGGGTTGTTGGACTAGCCTATTCATATGGAGCCTTGGGGTTGTTCGACTAGCCTATTCATATGGAGCCCTGGGGTTGTTAGACTAGACTATTCATATGGAGTCCTGGGGTTGTTAGACTAGCCTATTCATATGGAGCCCTGGGGTTGTTGGACTAGCCTATTCATATGGAGCCCTGGGGTTTTTGGACTAGACTATTCATATGGAGCCCTGGGGTTGTTGGACTAGCCTATTCATATGGAGCCCTGGGGTTGTTGGACTAGCCTATTCATATGGAGCCCTGGGGTTGTTGGACTAGCCTATTCATATGGAGCCCTGGGGTTGTTAGACTAGACTATTCATATGGAGCCTTGGGGTTGTTAGACTAGCCTATTCATATGGAGCCCTGGGGTTGTTGGACTAGCCTATTCATATGGAGCCTTGGGGTTGTTGGACTAGCCTATTCATATGGAGCCCTGGGGTTGTTGGACTAGCCTATTCATATGGAGCCCTGGAGTTGTTGGACTAGCCTATTCATATGGAGCCCTGGGGTTGTTAGACTAGCCTATTCATATGGAGCCCTGGGGTTGTTGGACTAGCTTATTCATATGGAGCCCTGGGGTTGTTAGACTAGACTATTCATATGGAGCCTTGGGGTTGTTGGACTAGCCTATTCATATGGAGCCCTGGGGTTGTTAGACTAGCCTATTCATATGGAGCCCTGGGGTCGTTGGACTAGCCTATTCATATGGAGCCCTGGGGTTGTTAGACTAGACTATTCATATGGAGCCCTGGGGTTGTTGGACTAGACCATTCATATGGAGCCTTGGGGTTGTTGGACTAGCCTATTCATATGGAGCCCTGGGGTTGTTGGACTAGCCTATTCATATGGAGCCTTGGGGTTGTTGGACTAGCCTATTCATATGGAGCCCTGGGGTTGTTGGACTAGCCTATTCATATGGCGCCTTGGGGTTGTTGGACTAGCCTATTCATATGGAGCCCTGGGGTTGCTGGACTAGCCTATTCATATGGAGCCTTGGGGTTGTTGGACTAGCCTACTAATATGGAGCCGTGGGGTTGTTGGACTAGCCTATTCATATGGAGCCCTGGGGTTGATAGACTAGCCTATTCATATGGAGCCCTGGGGTCGTTGGACTAGCCTATTCGTATGGAGCCCTGGGGTTGTTGGACTAGCCTATTCATATGGAGCCTTGTGGTTGTTAGACTAGACTATTCATATGGAGCCTTGGGGTTGTTGGAGTAGCCTATTCATATGGAACCCTGGGGTTGTTAGACTAGACTATTCATATGGAGCCCTGGGGTTGTTGGACTAGACTATTCATATGGAGCCCTGGGGTTGTTGAACTAGCCTATTAATATGGAGCTCTGGGGTTGTTGGACTAGCCTATTCATATGGAGCCCTGGGGTTGTTAGACTAGACTATTCATATGGAGCCCTGGGGTTGTTGGACTAGACTATTCATATGGAGCCCTGGGGTTGTTGGACTAGCCTATTCATATGGAGCCTTGGGGTTGTTGGACTAGCCTATTCATATGGAGCCCTGGGGTTGTTAGACTAGACTATTCATATGGAGCCCTGAGGTTGTTAGACTAGACTATTCATATGGAGCCCTGGGGTTGTTGGACTAGCCTATTCATATGGAGCCCTGGGGTTGTTAGACTATTCATATGGAGCCCTGGGGTTGTTGGACTAGCCTATTCATATGGAGTCCTGGGGTTGTTGGACTAGCCTATTCATATGGAGCCTTGGGGTTGTTGGACTAGCCTATTCATATGGAGCCCTGGGGTTGTTAGACTAGACTATTCATATGGAGCCCTGGGGTTGTTAGACTAGACTATTCATATGGAGACTTGGGGTTGTTGGACTAGACTATTCATATGGAGCCCTGGGGTTATTATTAGTTATTGGGCAAGGCTAACATTTTGTGAATGTTTTTTATAGGGCAAGGCAGCTCTAACAAACATCTCCAATCTCGTCTCATTGATTGGACTCCAGGTTAGCTGACTCCTGACTCCATTTAGCTTTTGGAGAAGTCATTAGCCTAGGGGTTCACATACTTTTTCCAAAGTACACAGTGAATGTTTAAATGACGTATTCATTATAGACAAGAAAAATACAATAGTGGAGTGTTATTAGTTTAAGCGCAGTGTGTTTGTCTATTGCTGTGACTTAAAGATCAGATCAAATGTTATGACCAATTTATGAAATCAGAAAGGGTTCACGTACTTTTTCTTTGACACTGTAGTGCACTACTTTACTTTCCTTGCCTGGGCCTGTTCCAACCTGTTCCAACTTGTTCCAACCTGTTCCAACCAGCCCTGTCGATGCGAATGTGGGTGTGCTCGGCCCTCCTTTTCCTGTAGTCCACAATCATCTCCTTAGTCTTGGTTCCGTTGAGGGATAGGTTGTTATTCTGGCACCACCCGGCCAGGTCTCTGATCTCCTCCCTATAGGCTGTCTCGACGTTGTCGGTGATCAGGCCTACCACTGTTGGGTCATCTGCAAACTTAATGTGTTGGAGTCGTGCCTGGCCATGCAGTCGTGGGTGAACAGGGAGTACAGAAGGGGACTAAGCATGCACCCCTGGGGGGCTCCAGTGTTGAGGATCAGCGTGGAGGATGTGTTGCTACCTACCCTCACCACCTGGGGATGGCAAGTCAGGAAGTCCAGGATCCAGTTGCAGAGGGAGGTGTTTAGTCCCAGGATCCTTAGCTTAGTGATGAGTTTTGAGGGTACTATGGTGTTGAACGCTGAGCTGTAGTCAATGAATAGCATTCTCACGTAGGTGTTCCTTTTGTCCAGGTGGGAAAGGGCAGTGTGGAGTGCAATAGAGATTGCACCATCTATGGATCTGTTGGGGCGGTATGAAAATTGGAGTGGGTCTAGGGTTTCTGGGATAATGGTGTTGATGTGAGCCATTACCAGCCTTTCAAAGCACTTCATGACTACGGATGTGAGTGCTACAGGTCTGTAGTCATTTAGGCAGGTTGCCTTCGTGTTATTGGGCACAAGGACTATGGTGGTCTGCTTGAAACATGTTGGTATTACAGACTCAATCAGAGACATGTTGAAAATGTCAGTGAAGACACTTGCCAGTTGGTCAGCACATGCCCGGAGCACACATCCTGGTAATCCGTCTGGCCCCGTGGCCTTGTGAATGTTGACCTGTTTAAAGGTCTTACTCACGTCGGCTACGGAGAGCGTGATCACACAGTCGTCCGGAACAGCTGATGCTCTCATGCATGCCTCAGTGTTGCCTGCCTCGAAGCGAGCATAGAAGTGATTTAGCTCGTTTGCTGGCTCATGTCACTGGGCAGCTCGCGGCTGTGCTTCCCTATTGTAGTCTGTAATAGTTTGCAAGCCCTGCCACATAAGACGAGCGTCGGAGCTGGTGTAGTACGATTCAATCTTAGCCCTGTATTGAAGCTTTGCCGGTTTGATGGTTCTTCGGAGGGCGTAGCAGGATTTCTTATCAGCTTCCGGGTTAGAGTCCCGCACCTTGAAAGCGGCAGCTCTACCCTTTAGCTCAGTGCGAATATTGCCTGTAATCCATGGTTTCTGGTTGGGGTATGTGCGTACAGTCACGGTGGGGACGACATCCTCGCTGCACTTATTGATGAAGCCAGTTGTATTTTAATTTTATTTATTTCACTTATATTTAACCAGGTAAGCTAGTTGAGAACAAGTACTCATTTACAGCTGCGACCTGGCCAAGATAAAGCAAAGCAGTGTGAAACAAACAACAACACAGAGTTACACATGGATTAAACAAGCGTACAGTCAATAATACAATAGAAAAAAAGAAAGTCTATATACAGTGTGTGCAAATGGCGTGAGGAGGTAAGGAATTAAATGGGCCATAGTAGCGAAATAATTACACTTTAGCAGAATAACACTGGAGTGATAAATGAGCAGATGGTGATGTGCAAGTAGAGATACTGGTGTGCAAAAGAGCAGAAAAGTAAATAAAAACAATATGGGGATGAGGTAGGTAGTTTGGGTGGGCTTTTACAGATGGACTATGTACAGCTGCAGCGATCGGTTAGCTGCTCAGATAGCTGATGTTTAAAGCTAGTGAGGGAGATATAAGTCTCCTGCTTCAGCAATTTTTGCAATTCGTTCCAGTCACTGGCAGCAGAGAACTGGAAGGAAAGGCGGCCAAAGGAGATGTTGGCTTTGGGGATGACCAGTGAGATATACCTGCTGGAGTGCGTGCTACGGGTGGGTGTTGTTATCGTGACCAGTGATTTGAGATAAGGCGGAGCTTTACCTAGCATAGACTTATAGATGACCTGGAGCCAGTGGGTCTGGCGATGAATATGTAGCAAGGGCCTGCCGACTAGAGCATACAGGTCGCAGTGGTGGGTAGTATATGGGGCTTTGGTAACAAAATGGATGACACTGTGATAGACTGCATCCAGTTTGCTGAGTAGAGTATTGGAAGCTATTTTGTAGATGACATCGCTGAAGTCGAGGATTGGTAGGATAGTCAGTTTTACGAGGATAAGTTTGGCGGCGTGAGTAAAGGAGGCTTTGTTGCGAAATAGAAAGCCGATTCTAGATTTAATTTTGGATTGGAGATGCTTATTGTTAGTCTGGAAGGAAAGTTAACAGTCTAACCAGACACCTAGGTATTTGTAGTTGTCCACATATTCAGAACCGTCCAGAGTAGTGATGCTGGACGGGCGGGCAGGTGCAGGCAGCGGTTGAAGAGCATGCATTTAGTTTTACTATCATTTAAGAGCAGTTGGCAGCATTTAAGAGCAGCCATGGAAGGAGTGTTGTATGGCATTGAAGCTCGTTTGGAGGTTTGTTAACACAGTGTCCAAAGAAGGGCCAGATATACACAGAATGGTGTTGTCTGCGTAGAGGTGGATCAGAGAATCACACGCAGCAAGAGCAACATCATTGATATATACAGAGAAAAGAGTTGGCCCGAGGTTTTGAACCCTGTGGTACCCCCATAGAGACTGCCAGAGGTCCGGACAACAGGCCCTCCGATTTGACACACTGAAGTCTGTCTGCGAAGTAGTTGGTGAACCAGGCGAGGCAGTCATTTGAGAAACCAAGGCTATTGAGTCTGCCGATAAGAATACGGTGATTGACAGAGTCGAAAGCCTTGGCCAGGTCGATGAAGACGGCTGCACAGTACTGTCTTTTATCGATGGTGGCTATGATATCATTTAGCACCTTGAGCGTGGCTGAGGTGCACCCGTGACCAGCTCGGAAACCGGATTGCACAGCGGAGAAGGTACGATGCGATTCGAAATGGTCGGTGATCTGTTTATTAACTTGGCTTTCGAAGACTTTAGAGAGGCATGACAGGATGGATATAGGTCTATAACAGTTTGTGTCTAGAGTGTCACCCTCTTTGAAGAGGGGGATGTCCGTGGCAGCTTTCCAATCTTCTCGGGATATCGGACGATACGAAAGAGAGATTGAACAGACTGGTAATAGGGGTTGCAACAATGTTGGCGGATAGTTTTAGAAATAGAGGGTCAAGATTGTCTATCCTAACTGATTTGTACAGGTCCAGGTTTTGCAGCTCTTTCAGAACATCTGCAATCTGGATTTGGGTGAAGGAGAAGCTGGGGAGGCTTGGGCAAGGAGCTGCGGGGGGGGGGGGTAGCCAGGAGGAAAGCATGGCCAGCCATAGAGAAATGCCTATTGAAATTTTTGATTATCATGGATTTATCGGTGGTTACCTAGCCTCAGAGCCAGGATACCCGGGCCAGGTCGATTAGAAAGGCTCGCAGCAGTGTTTTAGGAGTATTTGACGGTGATGAGGGGTGGTCGTTTGACCGCGGACCCATTACAGATACAGGCAATGAGGCAGTGATCACTGAGATCCTGATTGACAACAGCAGAGGTGTATTTGGAAGGCAGTTGGTCAGGATAATATCTATGAGGGTGCCCATGTTTACAGATTTAGGGTTGTACCTGGTGGTTTCCTTGATGATTTGTCTGAGATTGAGGGCATCTAGCTTAGCTTGTAGGACTGCCGGGGTGTTAAGCATATCCCAGTTTAGGTCACCTAACAGAACAAACTCTGAAGATAGATGGGGGGCAATCAATTCACATATGGTGTCAAGGGCACAGCTGAGAGCTGAAGGGGGTCTATAACAGGCGGTAACGGTGAGAGACTTATTTCTGGAGAGATACATTTTTAAAATTAGAAGCTCGAACTGTTTGGGCATTGATCTGGAAAGTATGACAGAACTTTGCAGGCTATCTCTGCAGTATATTGCAACTCCACCCCATTTGGCAGTTCTATCTTGACGGAAAATGTTGAAGTTGGGTATGGAAATCTCAGATTTTTTGGTGGCCTTCCTAAGCCACGGCAAGGACATCAGGGTTGGCAGAGTGTGCTAAAGCAGTGAGTAAAACAAACTTAGGGAGGAGGCTTCTGATGTTAACATGCATGAAACCAAGGCTTTTTCAATTACAGAAGTCCGCAAATAAGAGTGCCTGGGGACACGCAGGGCCTGGGTTAACTTCCACATCACCCGAGGAACAGAGGAGGAGTAGGATGAGCGTTGGGGACAGAGAATAAAAGGAGCAGATTTCTGGTAGAATAGATTCAGGGCATAATGTGCAGATGGGTATGGTGGGGTGCGGGTACAGTGGAGGTAAGCCCAGTCACTGAGTGATGATAAGAGAGGGTGCATCTCTGGATGTGCTGGTTATACTGGGTGAGGTCACCGCATGTTCATAGGATAAAGGAGGTATCAGAGGCATGTTGAGCAGGACTAGGGGCTCCGCTGTAAACTAAAACAATGATAACTATCCTAAACAACAGTATACAAGGCATAGTGACATTTGAGAGAGACATAAAGCGAGGCATAAAGCAATCACAGGTGTTGATTGGGAGAGCTAGCGGGTAAGACAACAACAGCTAATCAACTAAGACAACAACAATAGATAAAATGGCGATGAATGGGCAGAGAGGGGTCAGTTAACTACACACAGGGCCTGAGTTCAGGGCTAGGGCCGAAAGATAAAAATAAAAATAGACAAAATGTAGTACCGCGAGAAATGAACAGTCCAGCAGGCATCAGCTATGTAGCCAAGTGATCATCTGGTCCAGAGAACAGCAATAGATTGAACAGGGAAGCCTCTGCGTATTTGTTACTACACTAGCACGCGGGAGACACAGCGTTTAAAGTTAGCAGGCCGGGGTAAGGAGAAGTGTCTGCTCCGACGCCCGTCAACAGCCAGTTGAGGGCACAGCGGATGGAATTACGTCTGCGGACCTGTCGTAGTGGTACGGCAAGGCGCCTTGTCGACAAAGGGTAGCAGCGATAGCAGCGATGATTTGCTGCAAAGGTCCAGAGCTTACGCCAAGTAACCGGTAGGAGTAGTGGATTCTAGCCGTGTCCGGGAGGCATCGGCTGGGTAGCCGGGTGATCACAGAGAGGGCCGGGAGGTGGGCCTAGCTCAGGACTAGCTTCGAGGCTGGGTCACTCGGTGGCAGCTAGCTAGCTATGATGTTCAGGAGTAATGGTCCAGGGTTAACGGCAGGTTACTGGAAGGTACATTTATTTTAAAAATAGAAAAGAGATTGAAAATAAATTGAAATATATACAAAAAAAGACTAAAAATACAAAAAGTAAACGAGAGGACGAACAAACCCACTGCACTGCTACTTCATCTTGGTTCAGTGACTGATGTGGTGTTCCAGTCTGTGATAGCAAAACAGTCCTGTAGTTTAGCATCTGCTTCACCTGACCACTTTTTTATTGACCGAGTCACTGGTGCTTCCTGCTTTAATTTTTGCTTGTAAGCAGGAATCAGGAGGATTAGAATTGTGGTCAGATTTACCAAATGGAGGGCGAGGGAGAGCTTTGTACGCGTCTCTGTGTGTGGAGTACAGGTGATCTAGAATGTTTTTTCCCTCTGGTTGCACATTGAACATGTTGATGGAAATTAGGTAGAACTGATTTAACTTTCCCTGCATTAAAGTCTCCAACCACTAGGAGCAATTTCCTGTTTGATTATTTCCTTATACAGCTGACTGAGTGCGGTCTTAGTGCCAGCATCTGTCTGTGGTGGTAAATAAACAGCCACAAAAAGTATAGATGAGAACTCTCTTGGCAAATAGTGTGGTCTGCAGTTTATCATAAGATACACTCCTTCAGGCGAGCAAAATCGAGAGACTTCCTTAGATTTCGTGCACCAGCTGTTGTTTACAAATATACACAGACCGCCCTCACCCCCCTCGTCTTACTGCTGTTCTATCCTGCCGGTGCAGCGTGTATTCCGCTAGCTGAAAATCCATGTCATCATTCAGCCACGATTCCGATTAGTACAGTTTTTGATGTCCCGTTGGTAGGATATTCGTGATCGTACCTCGTCTAATTTATTGTCCAACGATTGCACGTTGGTGAGTAATATTGACGGTAATGGCAGCTTTCCCGCTCGCCTCCTGCGAACCCTTACGAGGCACTGTTCTGCTCTGTGTCCTCTGTTCCTGCATCTCTTCCTCTTGCCAATGTCGGGGATGTTGGCCTTGTCGGGTGTCTGAAGTACATCCGGTGCGTCCTGCTTGTTGAAGAAAACATCTCAGTCTAATCCGAGGTGAGCGATCGCTGTCCTGATATCCAGAAATCTTTTTTGCCGTAAGATACGGTGGCAGAAACATTATGTACAAAATAAGTTACAAATAACGCAAAAAAAACACATAATAGCACAATTGGTTGGGCGCCCGTAAAACTGCTGCCATTTCTTCCGGCGCCATTAATCACATTGACCCTGTACCGGTACCCCCCTGTACATAGTCTTGCTATTGCTATTTCACTGCTGCTCTTTAATTACTTGTTACTTTTATTTCTTATACTTATCTGGGGTTTTTAAAACTGCATTGTTGGTTAGGGGCTCGTAAGTAAGCATTTCCTTGTATTCGGTGGCTGTGACTAATAAAATGTGCTTTGATTTGATTACATGATTCCATATGTGTTATTTACAGTTTTTTCCAACTGCTTAAACACGTTTTCAAAACTTTCTCCTTTTTTCAAAACTCTACACACAATTCCCCAAACTGCACATACAAAATGCAAAATGCCTCACATCTCCTTCAAAATGTAACACTGCATTCAAAATGCCATAAACACATGTCAGAATGAAGCATTTGCATCAAATGGGAAACACTGCTTTCATAATAGTACATTTTTGGATATACCATGTAAACACTGCTGTTCTAAATCTAAAGCTCTTTCATAGGCTTATATCTACATTTCAATACAATGTTCTACAGTGAAAGTAATCTGCTGAGAGGGGTAACAAGTACACTGTAAACACCAATGCAATGTAGAAACAGAAAATATTTATTAGGCCAAACATTACTGTTGTATACAGTATCATACAACAAAACCATAAACCAAAAGTATATTCTTTAGAATACAGTAAAGAACACAATTGTGTTTGTGGGGTCCCGGGGGGGCAGTCCAGGAATTGGTAGGGGGGGGCAGTCCAGGAATTGGGGGGGGGGGGCAGTCACCAGTGCTAAGCTACGCTTCATCTCTTCTCCGGCCTGGGTCTGGCCACAATACTTCATCCACATCACAAGATACGTTTTCTCTTGCCAAACATCGAGGGAAGTATCTCCTAGCATGGCGTATCCAACCTTGGACAGAGGCAACCTCTATGTCCCCACATGTGTCCTCCATTGCCTGGAGAAGCGGCATGAGGGCATAGGGTTGGCGATCATACACTTTCCAACGCCAGGCTGAGAAGAATTCCTCCATGGGATTTAGAAATTGTGGATGGGTGGCAAACCAGTTTTGGACCAGAACAGCCCGGTGAAAACTAACATTGTCCCATAAAACCACAAATCTAGCAGGCTACTGATCTGGATCAGGGACAAGCATTGTGTAAATTGCATCCAGAAAAGTGAGCATATGGCCGGTGTTGTACGGACCCAGTGTGGCATTGTGATGGAGGACCCCGTTTTGAGTGATGGCAGCACACATAGTTATATTACCCCCACGCTGTCCAGGGACATTGGTTATTGCCCTCTGTCCTATTACATTTCTTCCGCGGCGCCTGGTTTTGGTGAGGTTGAAGCCAACCTCATCCACATAAATAAATTCATGGCGAATTACATGGGCATCCAGCTACAATACTCTCTGTAACAGACATAAGGATATACAGATGAGTAAATATGGTATGTCTGAAGTACTGGAAGTAGTGTTGCATACATACGTCTACAAAGTCATGTCGCATATTCTTGACTCTGTCAGAGTTTCTCTCAATGGCACCTTGTAAAGTTGTTTCATCGTCACTCGGTGCCGTTGGAGGATGCGTTGTATGGTCGACAGGCTTGATGTTGTTAAATATGGTGTCATTATTCAAGATATGCTCTCTTATGTCTCGAATCCTAATTGGATTGTTGGCCAAAACCATATTTATAATTGTAGTCTCTTGTACATCTGTAAACAAGCGTCCTCGTCCTCCATGATGTCTTTGCCTTTCTACTCTGTACAGAATTCAAACACAGTATGTGTTCAGCATAGGAACTGTAAACAATGTACAAACAAATGTAGTATAGCATGATAACCAACCTCATTCATTCAATGCAGTGCAGTAAATGGATGGCTTAGAGTTACACATGTTTATGCAATACCATGCAGTCATACATATTTTACAGTACATTACTGTAATGCTAAAATAGTCATTAGATAGTTGCATACCTGTTCTCATTTCTGAAGGTTCGAATTATGGACTTCACTGTAAATCGACTCAAGTTGGGCTGGACTCTCAGTCCAGCCTCTCTCACGGTCAAACCGTGGTTGATCACATGATCAACAAGTGTTGCCCTAATCTCATCAGAGATGGCTCTCCTTCCTTCTCTTCTTTGCCCTCGTCCTCTTCTTCCTCTTCCTCTCCCTCCTACTCCTCTTGCTCTCTGTCCATTGTTGGCATCCATTGTTCAAAACAGGTCATCTGACCTTTGACCTATTTATAGGCCTATACTACAGTAAAGCAGTGATTGGTTAGTGATCAGTTATGCTATTAGTGTTTGCACATGTGAGGAGTGTGTGTGTGACCTGGTGAATAAGTGTAGCATTTTGATTGGTTGTGTTTGGGAAAAGGAAAGCAAGTCACTTCCTGTTAGATTTTTGTGTTTTAGGTAGAGAATTGTGTGTAGTGTTTTGAAAAAAAAGTGTTTTATGCAATTGACAACTGAGTCAAAGGCTGAGAAATAGCTTTTGGATATTTGGTGTGTAGTTTTGCACTTTGAGTGAGAGGTTTCAAAAATCTTTTTTGTGTGTAAGCAGTTGGAAAAAACTGTAATAGTTGTTGATGTCTTCACTGTTATTCTACAATGTAGAAAACAGTTACAATAAAGAAAACCCCTGAAATGAGTATGTGTCCAAACGTTTGACTGGTCCTGTATGTACACACAGTATATAGAGGGGGTCCAAACTGGTCCTGTATGTACACACAGTATATAGAGGGGGTCCAAACTGGTCCTGTATGTACACACAGTATATAGAGGGGGTCCAAACTGGTCCTGTATGTACACACAGTATATAGAGGGGGTCCAAACTGGTCCTGTATGTACACACAGTATATAGAGGGGGTCCAAACTGGTCCTGTATGTACACACAGTATATAGAGGGGGTCCAAACAGCGGAAAGATTGTTCAAGGAAGGGGAGGTGTTCTTGGAGATGTTCTGTCTTGATGGTCAACAGCCCTCTCGCTCCGGTCTCCTGGATGTGTGTCTGTGTGTGTGTGTGTTTTATTACTTAGATGTTGTGTGTGTGTGTGTGTGTCTGTGTGTAAATAGTCTCTGTCCTGTTTGAACAGTGGTGCTGCGTACTGTATGAGTGTGTTTGAGTGTGTGTTTGAGTGTGTGTTTTAGTGTGTGTTTGAGTGTGTGTTTGTGTTTGAGTGTGTGTTTTAGTGTGTGTTTGAGTGTGTGTTTTAGTGTGTGTTTGAGAGTGTGTTTTAGTGTGTGTTTGAGTGTGTGTTTGAGTGTGTGTTTTAGTGTGTGTTTGAGTGTGTGTTTTAGTGTGTGTTTGAGTGTGTGTTTTAGTGTGTGTTTGAGAGTGTGTTTTAGTGTGTGTTTGAGTGTGTGTTTGAGTGTGTGTTTGAGTGTGTGTTTTAGTATGTGTTTTAGTGTGTGTTTGAGTGTGTGTTTGAGTGTGTGTTTTAGTGTGTGTTTTAGTGTGTGTTTTAGTGTGTGTTTTAGTGTGTGTTTGAGTGTGTGTTTGAGTGTGTGTTTTAGTGTGTGTTTGAGTGTGTGTTTTAGTGTGTGTTTTAGTGTGTGTTTGAGTGTGTGTTTGAGTGTGTGTTTTAGTGTGTGTTTTAGTGTGTGTTTGAGTGTGTGTTTTAGTGTGTGTTTTAGTGTGTGTTTTAGTGTGTGTTTGAGTGTGTGTTTTAGGGTGTGTTTGAGTGTGTGTTTGAGTGTGTGTTTTAGTGTGTGTTTGAGTGTGTGTTTGAGTGTGTGTTTGAGTGTGTGTTTGAGTGTGTGTTTTAGTGTGTGTTTGAGTGTGTGTTTGAGTGTGTGTTTTAGTGTGTGTTTGAGTGTGTGTTTGAGTGTGTGTTTTAGTGTGTGTTTGAGTGTGTGTTTTAGTGTGTGTTTGAGTGTGTGTTTGAGTGTGTGTTTTAGTGTGTGTTTGAGTGTGTGTTTTAGTGTGTGTTTGAGTGTGTGTTTTAGTGTGTGTTTGAGTGTGTGTTTGAGTGTGTGTTTTAGTGTGTGTTTGAGTGTGTGTTTGAGTGTGTGTTTTAGTATGTGTTTGAGTGTGTGTTTGAGTGTGTGTTTGAGTGTGTGTTTTAGTGTGTGTTTGAGTGTGTGTTTGAGTGTGTGTTTGAGTGTGTGTTTTAGTGTGTGTTTGAGTGTGTGTTTGAGTGTGTGTTTTAGTGTGTGTTTGAGTGTGTGTTTGAGTGTGTGTTTGAGTGTGTGTTTGAGTGTGTGTTTGAGTGTGTGTTTTAGTGTGTGTTTTAGTGTGTGTTTGAGTGTGTGTTTGAGTGTGTGTTTGAGTGTGTGTTTTAGTGTGTGTTTTAGTGTGTGTTTTAGTGTGTGTTTGAGTGTGTGTTTTAGTGTGTGTTTTAGTGTGTGTTTGAGTGTGTGTTTGAGTGTGTGTTTTAGGGTGTGTTTGAGTGTGTGTTTGAGTGTGTGTTTTAGTGTGTGTTTGAGTGTGTGTTTGAGTGTGTGTTTTAGTGTGTGTTTTAGTGTGTGTTTGAGTGTGTGTTTTAGTGTGTGTTTGAGTGTGTGTTTTAGTGTGTGTTTTAGTGTGTGTTTGAGTGTGTGTTTTAGTATGTGTTTGAGTGTGTGTTTTAGTGTGTGTTTTAGTGTGTGTTTTAGTGTGTGTTTGAGTGTGTGTTTGAGTGTGTGTTTTAGGGTGTGTTTGAGTGTGTGTTTGAGTGTGTGTTTTAGTGTGTGTTTGAGTGTGTGTTTGAGTGTGTGTTTTAGTGTGTGTTTTAGTGTGTGTTTGAGTGTGTGTTTTAGTGTGTGTTTGAGTGTGTGTTTTAGTGTGTGTTTTAGTGTGTGTTTGAGTGTGTGTTTTAGTGTGTGTTTTAGTGTGTGTTTTAGTGTGTGTTTGAGTGTGTGTTTTAGTGTGTGTTTGAGTGTGTGTTTGAGTGTGTGTTTTAGTGTGTGTTTGAGTGTGTGTTTTAGTGTGTGTTTTAGTGTGTGTTTGAGTGTGTGTTTGAGTGTGTGTTTGAGTGTGTGTTTTAGTGTGTGTTTGAGTGTGTGTTTTAGTGTGTGTTTGAGTGTGTGTTTTAGTGTGTGTTTGAGTGTGTGTTTGAGTGTGTGTTTGAGTGTGTGTTTGAGTGTGTGTTTTAGTGTGTGTTTGAGTGTGTGTTTGAGTGTGTGTTTTAGTGTGTGTGAGTGTTGATTGTTGCTGTTGACATTCAGTTGCTGGTAGAAGAGCTGAAGCGTCTGATGTCCTCGTGGCTTTAAAAGGGGATATCTGGGATTGGTAAATACATTTTTAAGAGCTTTAAGAGTGCTAACCCACGTTCCTCACAGTCCACTGAGGACATGATAGTACTCTGCTTGTATAGCCCTGATTATTTAGTGTCTGAAGGAGTCCCAAATGATATCCTGCTCCCAATATAGTGCACTACTTTAGACCAGAACCCTGGTTGTGGCTATATCGCTGTGATTATTTAGTGTCAGTGGTTATCAGAGAGATGCTCTGGCCTTCCTGCTGGTCACCAGGCAGATGTGGGTCATGATTATGAAGATAACCTTTCTCTGCCCTGGCAGAGGCACAAGACTCTGTCTGTCTTTTGTCCTTGTGCTTTGTGTTCAGATTGGGCCACCGTACTGTAGACCCCCCAGATGCTCTGTATAAACCACAGCATTGCCTTGCATATAAATTGCATGGTTACTATCGTATTGGTCCAGCATTAGATAAAGTTGGTAATTGTGATGTTGTTGAATTCTAAATTAGATGAAGTTGGTAATTGTGATGTTGTTGAATTCTAAATTAGATGAAGTTGGTAATTGTGATGTTGTTGAATTCTAAATTAGATAACGTTGGTAATTGTGATGTTGTTGAATTCTAAATTAGATAAAGTTGGTAATTGTGATGTTGTTGAATTCTAAATTAGATAAAGTTGGTAATTGCGATGTTGTTGAATTCTAAATTAGATAAAGTTGGTAATTGTGATGTTGTTGAATTCTAAATTAGATAAAGTTGGTAATTGTGATGTTGTTGAATTCTAAATTAGATAAAGTTGGTAATTGTGATGTTGTTGAATTCTAAATTAGATAAAGTTGGTAATTGTGATGTTGTTGAATTCTAAATTAGATAAAGTTGGTAATTGTGATGTTGTTGAATTCTAAATTAGATGAAGTTGGTAATTGTGATGTTGTTGAATTCTAAATTAGATGAAGTTGGTAATTGTGATGTTGTTGAATTCTAAATTAGATAACGTTGGTAATTGTGATGTTGTTGAATTCTAAATTAGATAACGTTGGTAATTGTGATGTTGTTGAATTCTAAATTAGATAAAGTTGGTAATTGTGATGTTGTTGAATTCTAAATTAGATAAAGTTGGTAATTGCGATGTTGTTGAATTCTAAATTAGATAAAGTTGGTAATTGTGATGTTGTTGAATTCTAAATTAGATAAAGTTGGTAATTGTGATGTTGTTGAATTCTAAATTAGATAAAGTTGGTAATTGTGATGTTGTTGAATTCTAAATTAGATAAAGTTGGTAATTGTGATGTTGTTGAATTCTAAATTAGATAAAGTTGGTAATTGTGATGTTGTTGAATTCTAAATTAGATAAAGTTGGTAATTGTGATGTTGTTGAATTCTAAATTAGATGAAGTTGGTAATTGTGATGTTGTTGAATTCTAAATTAGATAAAGTTGGTAATTGTGATGTTGTTGAATTCTAAATTAGATAAAGTTGGTAATTGTGATGTTGTTGAATTCTAAATTAGATAAAGTTGGTAATTGTGATGTTGTTGAATTCTAAATTAGATAAAGTTGGTAATTGTGATGTTGTTGAATTCTAAATTAGATAAAGTTGGTAATTGTGATGTTGTTGAATTCTAAATTAGATAAAGTTGGTAATTGTGATGTTGTTGAATTCTAAATTAGATAAAGTTGGTAATTGTGATGTTGTTTAACCCTCCTGTTGTGTTCGTTTCATGTTAATTAATTCTGTGTTCCCGGTCCAAAATGACCACCCCATTACAGCTGATTATAAATCCATAATAATACATATATTATCACCTAATGTTGTGTTTGATATTTTTATCAACTTAAGTTCTTGTGAACATCACACGTTGTTAACTTCTATGTGCTATTTATGGCCTGTAGGCCTCATTTACCTGAGCTCATACAACTCGTTTTTGAGTATAAAAAGCATAATGTATGGATTATTTTGACAATAACAAATACTCAGATGAAACATATTGTGCTATTTATCACAGACGACTTTGTGTCAAAGTTTAACAAGGACTCTCTCCTCCTCACCAGTGTCATGATCAAAGATATGATCAAGAGCCTCACATACAGTATATCATTTGGTCATTGTGCTGCTACAGAATCAATTGTGATCAAGTCCTCAGAAAAGCGTTATATACCAGAGCTGTGAGAAAAGTTCTATATATTATTGAAACAATGTTGCGATTGCTTGTGAGAATGCCAACAGGTGTGGATCACATGGGGGAAAGATTCTATTGGGGAAAGGTTGCCGTGGGGGTTGCCATGGAAGCCAAGAAGTAGAGTGAGGTGTGTGTGTGTGTGTGTGTGTGTGTGTGTGTGTGTGTGTGTGTGTGTGTGTGTGTGTGTGTGTGTGTGTGTGTGTGTGTGTGTGTGTGTGTGTGTGTGTGTGTGTGTGTGTGTGTGTGTGTGTGTGTGTGTGTGTGTGTGTGTGTGTGTGTGTGTGTGTGTGTTCAAACACACATGCAATGTGGGGGTCTGGGAGAGGAAGTATGTCCATCTGATGAGTAGGCATGTGCCTGAACTCAATTTTATACACTAACTGTAGTCTCAACCATTCATCTCTAATGACCGGTCATTTTTGACCACAGGTGTACAAGAGTTATATAAAACACCCAAAATGTAATGAAATTCATCACAACGTGTTTTCTGTGTTCAGATGCCCTGTGTGGACAAAGTCATGGAACCTGATGACAATCAGATTAAATTAACTACATTTTTTAGTTAGAACATTTTTAAATTGGTCAATTTCAAAAAGATACACAGCAGGAGGGTTAATTATGAATTATGTACTTCACTTCCCATCCACTTCCCAACACTACTAGTGCACTATAACTGGAACAGGGTGCCAATTGGGACTAAGTCAGAATTAACAGTCTGTCTCTTCCCCATCCTACTATATAATTAACAGTCTGTCTCTTCCCCATCCTACTATAGAATTAACAGTCTGTCTCTTCCCCATCCTACTATAGAATTAACAGTCTGTCTCTTCCCCATCCTACTATAGAATTACCAGTCTGTCTCTTCCCCATCCTACTATAGAATTAACAGTCTGTCTCTTCTCCATCCTACTATAGAATTAACAGTCTGTCTCTTCTCCATCCTACTATAGAATTAACAGTCTGTCTCTTCCCCATCCTACTATAGAATTAACAGTCTGTCTCTTCCCCATCCTAGTATAGAATGAACAGTCTGTCTCTTCCCCATCCTACTATAGAATTAACAGTCTGTCTCTTCCCCATCCTACTGTAGAATTAACAGTCTGTCTCTTCCCCATCCTACTATAGAATTAACAGTCTGTCTCTTCCCCATCCTACTATAGAATTAACAGTCTGTCTCTTCCCCATCCTACTATAGAATTAACAGTCTGTCTCTTCTCCATCCTACTGTCATGTCTTTGACTATGCCAGATTAATTGCTATGACATGCTATTCTATAAAATAATTTCTCCGTAATTAATATTACCTGATTGAACTAATCATGTAAATGTTAATTAACTAGAGAGGGATACCACTAAAGAATGTTTATAGAGCTGTTATCTTTCGAATAAACTCTTGAAGATTTAGTAAGATTTTACGTCCATAACAGTCACATTAATCGTCATTTTATTCAGTCTCATCTGAAAGTTGTAAGTCCTTGATTATCTGCAAGAATCCTGGCTAACAAGTTGAATCAGCAATACAAAATTGGGTTTAATTATTTATTTACTAAATACCTAACTAATCACACAGAATCACACATACACAATTAAATCATAACTTGATCACAAATTACGTCATACAGAAAAACGTCCCTAGCGGGCGGAATAGATATGACAGCTTGTTACACAAAGGAAAGGGGCTGGGTTTTAGTGAAAGAGCGGGAGACTGGAACATAGGCGAGCTGTGCTATCGTAAATACAGTATTTTATGCATTCTAAATTACCGCCCATTTGAAAAGGAAAATGCAATAAATATTTACTCTGAGCTGCGCTTCAGTAGGTTGGTGGTAGATGGAAGACCGTATCGCCAACCCGAGTCCTCTGTCCTTTGGAGAATGTCTCTGGTAGTCACGAGATACGTTGTACTAACGTTGTGTGTAGTAGACGGGATACTCGGACTGTCCTTCCTAACCTGCGTTTAGCTGTTGCTAACTCAACGGTTAGGAGATATCACTTCTGTAGTGAATACGAGTTCAAAGTTCATACCATTCACAATCAAAGTCCATGCTGATGTTGGCTTAGTTCTGTAGTTATTATCTGAACCATTCTGACACCGGATCGTCATCCTGGCGTACCCGGAACAGGAAGTTATATTCTTGTCAATGGCTTTTATAGTGGAGGGAGAGGGGTGTGTCTGAAAAGTTTATAACCCATGCCTCTTCACAGGGGCGGGCCCCTGGTTGAGCAGAAGCCAAATTTATGAAAACCCAGATCTCTCATTTGGAAGCTAAAATTACATTTAATCTCTTCACAAATAATCTCATATTCAAACATTTGAATTAAACAACAATTCCATGTGAATCCGATACCTCTGACGTTTAGACATTCCACAGTAGAGTTTATGTCGTTCTATCATTGATGAGAATGTGTCAGAGGGCAACCGAACTGACATAATATACCTTAAGTACCACCGCATATGTTCAGTTGGTCGGATTACCAGAATATAGTTCATTCCCCCCCACCTTCTGATGTCCCCAGAATCTCTATGTTAACCAAGGGGCTTTCTTATGTCACATCAGTAGGGAAGAGGAACGGGGGAGGGCGGAAAGAGGTATTTATGACTGTCATAAACCTACCCCCACTGCCAACGTCATGACACTACTATAGAATTAACAGTCTGTCTCTTCCCCATCCTACTATAGAATTAACAGTCTGTCTCTTCTCCATCCTACTATAGAATTAACAGTCTGTCTCTTCCCCATCCTACTATAGAATTAACAGTCTGTCTCTTCCCCATCCTACTATAGAATTAACAGTATGTCTCTTCCCCATCCTACTATAGAATTAACAGTCTGTCTCTTCCCCATCCTACTATAGAATTAACAGTCTGTCTCTTCCCCATCCTACTATAGAATTAACAGTCTGTCTCTTCCCCATCCTACTATAGAATTAACAGTCTGTCTCTTCCCCATCCTACTATAGAATTAACAGTATGTCTCTTCCCCATCCTACTATAGAATTAACAGTATGTCTCTTCTCCATTCTACTATAGAATTAACAGTATGTCTCTTCCCCATCCTACTATAGAATTAACAGTCTGTCTCTTCCCCATCCTACTATAGAATTAACAGTCTGTCTCTTCTCCATCCTACTATAGAATTAACAGTCTGTCTCTTCCCCATCCTACTATAGAATTAACAGTATGTCTCTTCCCCATCCTACTATAGAATTAACAGTCTGTCTCTTCCCCATCCTACTATAGAATTAACAGTCTGTCTCTTCTGAAACCTACTATAGAATTAACAGTATGTCTCTTCCCCATCCTACTATAGAATTAACAGTCTGTCTCTTCCCCATCCTACTATAAAATTAACAGTCTGTCTCTTCTCCATCCTACTATAGAATTAACAGTATGTCTCTTCTCCATCCTACTATAGAATTAACAGTCTGTCTCTTCCCCATCCTACTATAAAATTAACAGTCTGTCTCTTCCCCATCCTACTATAGAATTAACACCACTAATGGATGCCACTGTCTATCCACAATCTTTAACCATCTTAAATTACTTATCTTATATGTTCTCTAAACAATTCTGTCTTAAATGATTTACATGCAGAGAATAGTTCATCAGTGATAGGCTAGTAGTTCTGTACAGATCTTTACTGAAGTTTAAAATCTTCGATGTGTTACGTCTGAATTCATTCACCAATCAAGAGACACGGAGTCAAAGGAAGTTCTCTAGTATGAACCGCAATACACATTATTCTGAAATATTCTATTTGACAATGTCATAGTTGATGTTGAAAAAAATGTTAAATATGTCCCTAGTTTGGACCTGAATCAGTGTTTGGACAGATGTCCCTAGTTTGGACCTGAATCAGTGTTTGGACAGATGTCCCTAGTTTGGACCTGAATCAGTGTTATGACAGATGTCCCTAGTTTGGACCTGAATCAGTGTTATGACAGATGTCCCTAGTTTGGACCTGAATCAGTGTTATGACAGATGTCCCTAGTTTGGACCTGAATCAGTGTTTGGACAGATGTCCCTAGTTTGGACCTGAATCAGTGTTATGACAGATGTCCCTAGTTGGACCTGAATCAGTGTTATGACAGATGTCCCTAGTTGGACCTGAATCAGTGTTTGGACAGATGTCCCTAGTTGGACCTGAATCAGTGTTATGACAGATGTCCCTAGTTTGGACCTGAATCAGTATTATGACAGATGTCCCTAGTTGGACCTGAATCAGTGTTTGGACAGATGTCCCTAGTTTGGACCTGAATCAGTGTTTGGACAGATGTCCCTAGTTTGGACCTGAATCAGTGTTTGGACAGATGTCCCTAGTTTGGACCTGAATCAGTGTTATGACAGATGTCCCTAGTTTGGACCTGAATCAGTGTTATGACAGATGTCCCTAGTTTGGACCTGAATCAGTGTTTGGACAGATGTCCCTAGTTTGGACCTGAATCAGTGTTTGGACAAATGTCCCTAGTTTGGACCTGAATCAGTGTTATGACAGATGTCCCTAGTTGGACCTGAATCAGTGTTATGACAGATGTCCCTAGTTTGGACCTGAATCAGTGTAATGACAGATGTCCCTAGTTTGGACCTGAATCAGTGTTTGGACAGATGTCCCTAGTTTGGACCTGAATCAGTGTTATGACAGATGTCCCTAGTTTGGACCTGAATCAGTGTTTGGACAGATGTCCCTAGTTGGACCTGAATCAGTGTTATGACAGATGTCCCTAGTTGGACCTGAATCAGTGTTTGGACAGATGTCCCTAGTTTGGACCTGAATCAGTGTTATGACAGATGTCCCTAGTTGGACCTGAATCAGTGTTTGGACAGATGTCCCTAGTTTGGACCTGAATCAGTGTTATGACAGATGTCCCTAGTTTGGACCTGAATCAGTGTTTGGACAGATGTCCCTAGTTGGACCTGAATCAGTGTTATGACAGATGTCCCTAGTTTGGACCTGAATCAGTGTTATGACAGATGTCCCTAGTTTGGACCTGAATCAGTGTTATGACAGATGTCCCTAGTTTGGACCTGAATCAGTGTTATGACAGATGTCCCTAGTTTGGACCTGAATCAGTGTTTGGACAGATGTCCCTAGTTTGGACCTGAATCAGTGTTTGGACAGATGTCCCTAGTTTGGACCTGAATCAGTGTTATGACAGATGTCCCTAGTTTGGACCTGAATCAGTGTTTGGACAGATGTCCCTAGTTTGGACCTGAATCAGTGTTTGGACAGATGTCCCTAGTTTGGACCTGAATCAGTGTTATGACAGATGTCCCTAGTTTGGACCTGAATCAGTGTTATGACAGATGTCCCTAGTTTGGACCTGAATCAGTGTTTGGACAGATGTCCCTAGTTTGGACCTGAATCAGTGTTTGGACAGATGTCCCTAGTTTGGACCTGAATCAGTGTTTGGACAGATGTCCCTAGTTTGGACCTGAATCAGTGTTATGACAGATGTCCCTAGTTTGGACCTGAATCAGTGTTTGGACAGATGTCCCTAGTTGGACCTGAATCAGTGTTATGACAGATGTCCCTAGTTGGACCTGAATCAGTGTTTGGACAGATGTCCCTAGTTGGACCTGAATCAGTGTTTGGACAGATGTCCCTAGTTGGACCTGAATCAGTGTTATGACAGATGTCCCTAGTTTGGACCTGAATCAGTGTTTGGACAGATGTCCCTAGTTTGGACCTGAATCAGTGTTTGGACAGATGTCCCTAGTTGGACCTGAATCAGTGTTATGACAGATGTCCCTAGTTGGACCTGAATCAGTGTTTGGACAGATGTCCCTAGTTGGACCTGAATCAGTGTTATGACAGATGTCCCTAGTTTGGACCTGAATCAGTGTTTGGACAGACTACCAGACCGTATGACCTTGAGATGAGATCAGTCTGATATCTGCCTCACTAACCCACTGCCATAACACCTCATTAACAAACAATACTGGTAAGAAGCCCAAAAATACAGGTGTTCTGAGTTAACAACCCAACATCGTCTGTAGTCCAATAACGTTTGACCTTGAGTTGAGTCAGTGTGATGTCAGTGGTTCTAAAACTGGGTCTCGCAGGAAGGTTTTTGGGGGGGTCGCAGGACAGTTTTGGGGGGGGTCGCAGGAAGGTTTTGTGGGGGTCGCATGAAGGTTTTGGCGGGGTCGCAGGAAGGTTTTGGGGGCCCCGCAGGGCGGTTTTGGTGGGGGTCGCGAGTGTGAAACTGAATAGAAAAAAAGACACATTTTAATAGGCTACATGTGTTAAAGTAATGAAATACCAAGACAATTTTCTTATTTTGTCAAGTTCCTTAAATGTGGTGAGAACGTTCTTAAGCCAAGCAACTATCCTGCACCATTCCCAGAATGCTGTGGGCCGGCTGTATGCCAAATGATCATAGGACAACCACACGCTCACCAAGCTGTAAGAAATGTAATGTGCTAGCTGGGATTAGAACTGTAGCCATGGCTCCACGGCCACATCACTCCATATGTTGTGTTTGTGATAATGTCTTTTTAATTATCCTCCCTGAAGTGTCATCGTCTAAGTTCAAAATTAAACTCCCTCTTTTTTTCAATTTAACGCCCGACTGGCCACATTGTCAATCTCTCTTAAGTAGCCTGTCCCATTTTTTAAATCAATTATTTTCTCTGGCTGCAGAAATGCGATAATTTAAAAGAGATTGGTTATCGGTGATGTAGCAGAGTGGACTGACTGACACTGTGAACTCTGACCATTTTAACAACCCTCATCTGTAGGACTGAACCCTAGCTAAGTTCAGCAAATAACACTCTGGTAGAAATCCGCTAGCAGTTTGTTACAGCAGGTAGGTTCAATAATTGGATGTATTTTCCTGAGAATGTTGAGTATTAGTATAAAAACCCAACAAGGTTAATTACAGACGTGAACTTCTTACTTTCTGTTTTTAAACAACAAACCAAGTTTGCAGCTCTTCCAGTCCTGCTGTTCAGAAGTCAGCAGCTGTATGACAGCATGTTTATGTCTGCCCTCTCTCTCAAGGACAATCAACGTACGGAGAAAAGAGATCCTATAGTTCACTGAGTGTACATAACCTTCCTAATGTTGAGTTCCACCCCCCTTTGCCCTCAGAACTGCTTCAAGTCATCGGGGCGTGGACTCTACAAGGTGTCGAAAGCATTCCACAGGAATGTTGGACCATGTTGACTCCAATGCTTTCCACAGTTGTGTAAAGTTGTCTGGACGTCCTTTGGTTGGTGGACCATTCTTGATACACACAGGAAACTGTTGAGCATGAAAAGCCTACGGCATTGCAGAGCTTGACACACTCAAACCGGTATGCCTGGCACCTACTACCATACCACACTCAAACCGGTACGCCTGGCACCTACTACCATACCACACTCAAACCGGTATGCCTGGCACCTACTACCATACCACACTCAAACCGGTATGCCTGGCACCTACTACCATACCACACTCAAACCGGTACTCCTGACACCTACTACCATACCACACTCAAACCGGTACGCCTGGCACCTACTACCATACCACACTCAAACCGGTATGCCTGGCACCTACTACCATACCACACTCAAACCGGTATGCCTTGCACCTACTACCATACCACACTCAAACCGGTATGCCTTGCACCTACTACCATACCACACTCAAACCGGTACGCCTGGCACCTACTACCATACCACACTCAAAGTCACTTAAATATTTTGTCTTGCTCATTCACCCTCTGAATCGCACACATACACAATCCATGTCTCAATTGCCTCAAAGCTAAAAAATCCTTCTTTAACAGTCTGTCTCTTCCCCATCCTATTATAGAATTAACAGTCTGTCTCTTCCCCATCCTACTATAGAATGAACAGTCTGTCTCTTCTCCATCCTACTATAGAATGAACAGTCTGTCTCTTCTCCATCCTACTATAGAATGAACAGTCTGTCTCTTCCCCATCCTACTATAGAATGAACAGTCTGTCTCTTCTCCATCCTACTATAGAATGAACAGTCTGTCTCTTCCCCATCCTACTATAGAATTAACAGTCTGTCTCTTCTCCATCCTACTATAGAATTAACAGTCTGTCTCTTCCCCATCCTACTATAGAATTAACAGTATGTCTCTTCCCCATCCTACTATAGAATTAACAGTCTGTCTCTTCTCCATCCTACTATAGAATTAACAGTCTGTCTCTTCTCCATCCTACTATAGAATTAACAGTCTGTCTCTTCCCCAACCTACTATAGAATTAACAGTCTGTCTCTTCCCCATCCTACTATAGAATTAACAGTCTGTCTCTTCTCCATCCTACTATAGAATTAACCATCTGTCTCTTCTCCATCCTACTATAGAATTAACAGTCTGTCTCTTCCCCGTCCTACTATAGAATTAACATAGTCTGTCTCTTCCCCATCCTACTATAGAATTAACAGTCTGTCTCTTCCCCATCCTACTATAGAATTAACAGTCTGTCTCTTCTCCATCCTACTATAGAATGAACAGTCTGTCTCTTCTCGATCCTACTATAGAATTAAAAGTCTGTCTCTTCCCCATCCTACTATAGAATTAACAGTCTGTCTCTTCCCCATCCTACTATAGAATTAACAGTCTGTCTCTTCTCCATCCTACTATAGAATGAACAGTCTGTCTCTTCCCCATCCTACTATAGAATTAACAGTCTGTCTCTTCCCCATCCTACTATAGAATTAACAGTCTGTCTCTTCTCCATCCTACTATAGAATTAACAGTCTGTCTCTTCCCCATCCTACTATAGAATTAACAGTCTGTCTCTTCTCCATCCTACTATAGAATTAACAGTCTGTCTCTTCCCCATCCTACTATAGAATTAACAGTCTGTCTCTTCCCCATCCTAATATAGAATTAACAGTCTGTCTCTTCCCCATCCTACTATAGAATTAACAGTCTGTCTCTTCCCCATCCTACTATAGAATTAACCATCTGTCTCTTCTCCATCCTACTATAGAATTAACAGTCTGTCTCTTCCCCGTCCTACTATAGAATTAACAGTCTGTCTCTTCCCCATCCTACTATAGAATTAACCATCTGTCTCTTCCCCATCCTACTATAGAATTAACAGAGTCTGTCTCTTCTCCATCCTACTATAGAATTAACAGTCTGTCTCTTCCCCATCCTACTATAGAATTAACAGTCTGTCTCTTCTCCATCCTACTATAGAATTAACAGTCTGTCTCTTCTCCATCCTACTATATAATTAACAGTCTGTCTCTTCCCCATCCTACTATAGAATTAACAGTCTGTCTCTTCCCCATCCTACTATAGAATTAACAGTCTGTCTCTTCTCCATCCTACTATAGAATTAACCATCTGTCTCTTCCCCATCCTACTATAGAATTAACAGTCTGTCTCTTCCCCATCCTACTATAGAATTAACAGTCTGTCTCTTCCCCATCCTACTATAGAATTAACAGTCTGTCTCTTCTCCATCCTACTATAGAATTAACCATCTGTCTCTTCTCCATCCTACTATAGAATTAACAGTCTGTCTCTTCCCCGTCCTACTATAGAATTAACATAGTCTGTCTCTTCCCCATCCTACTATAGAATTAACAGTCTGTCTCTTCCCCATCCTACTATAGAATTAACAGTATGTCTCTTCTCCATCCTACTATAGAATGAACAGTCTGTCTCTTCTCGATCCTACTATAGAATTAAAAGTCTGTCTCTTCCCCATCCTACTATAGAATTAACAGTCTGTCTCTTCCCCATCCTACTATAGAATTAACAGTCTGTCTCTTCTCCATCCTACTATAGAATGAACAGTCTGTCTCTTCCCCATCCTACTATAGAATTAACAGTCTGTCTCTTCCCCATCCTACTATAGAATTAACAGTCTGTCTCTTCTCCATCCTACTATAGAATTAACAGTCTGTCTCTTCCCCATCCTACTATAGAATTAACAGTCTGTCTCTTCTCCATCCTACTATAGAATTAACAGTCTGTCTCTTCCCCATCCTACTATAGAATTAACAGTCTGTCTCTTCCCCATCCTAATATAGAATTAACAGTCTGTCTCTTCCCCATCCTACTATAGAATTAACAGTCTGTCTCTTCCCCATCCTACTATAGAATTAACCATCTGTCTCTTCTCCATCCTACTATAGAATTAACAGTCTGTCTCTTCCCCGTCCTACTATAGAATTAACAGTCTGTCTCTTCCCCATCCTACTATAGAATTAACCATCTGTCTCTTCCCCATCCTACTATAGAATTAACAGAGTCTGTCTCTTCTCCATCCTACTATAGAATTAACAGTCTGTCTCTTCCCCATCCTACTATAGAATTAACAGTCTGTCTCTTCTCCATCCTACTATAGAATTAACAGACTGTCTCTTCTCCATCCTACTATATAATTAACAGTCTGTCTCTTCCCCATCCTACTATAGAATTAACAGTCTGTCTCTTCCCCATCCTACTATAGAATTAACAGTCTGTCTCTTCTCCATCCTACTATAGAATTAACCATCTGTCTCTTCCCCATCCTACTATAGAATTAACAGTCTGTCTCTTCTCCATCCTACTATATAATTAACAGTCTGTCTCTTCCCCATCCTACTATAGAATTAACAGTCTGTCTCTTCCCCATCCTACTATAGAATTAACAGAGTCTGTCTCTTCCCCATCCTACTATAGAATTAACAGAGTCTGTCTCTTCCCCATCCTACTATAGAATGAACAGTCTGGCTCTTCCCCATCCTACTATAGAATTAACAGTCTGTCTCTTCCCCATCCTACTATAGAATGAACAGTCTGGCTCTTCCCCATCCTACTATAGAATGAACAGAGTCTGTCTCTTCCCCATCCTACTATAGAATTAACAGTATGTCTCTTCTCCATCCTACTATAGAATTAACAGTCTGTCTCTTCTCCATCCTACTATAGAATTAACAGTCTGTCTCTTCCCCATCCTACTATAGAATTAACAGTCTGTCTCTTCCCCATCCTACTATAGAATTAACAGAGTCTGTCTCTTCCCCATCCTACTATAGAATGAACAGTCTGTCTCTTCCCCATCCTACTATAGAATGAACAGTCTGTCTCTTCTCCATCCTACTATAGAATGAACAGTCTGTCTCTTCCCCATCCCACTATAGAATTAACAGAGTCTGTCTCTTCTCCATCCTACTATAGAATGAACAGTCTGGCTCTTCCCCATCCTACTATAGAATGAACAGTCTGGCTCTTCCCCATCCTACTATAGAATTAACAGTCTGTCTCTTCTCCATCCTACTATAGAATGAACAGTCTGGCTCTTCTCCATCCTACTATAGAATGAACAGTCTGTCTCTTCCTCATCCCACTATAGAATTAACAGTCTGTCTCTTCTCCATCCTAGTATAGAATGTACATATACAGTAGAATGTACACTGAGTGTACAAAACATTGGGCCACCGGCTCTCCATGATATTGACTGACCAGTTGAATCCAGTTGAAAGCTATGATCCCTTGTTAAATCCACTTCAATCAGTGTAGTTGAAGGGAGGAGACAGGTTAAGGGGGACACCTGTCGACAACTTCCGGTGAAATTGGAGGGCACGCAATTCAAATAAATTATCATAAAAATGATGGATATTAAACATTTAAGTACATACAAGTGTCTTATATCAGTTAAATGCTTAAAGTCTTGTTCATCTAACCTCATTGTCCGATTTACAATAGGCTTTACAGTGAAAGCATGCCATGCGATTGTTTGAGGACGGCGCCCCACATCCAAATATTTTTCAACCAGCACAGGCTTCATAAAATCACAAATAGCTAATAAATATTCACTTACTTTTTGAAAATGTTCCTCTGTTTTGAAATCCAAAGGGACCCAGCTACAACATGCATGGTCATTTTGTTATATTCCATCCTTCTTTATATCCCAAAAAGTCAGTTTAGTTGGCCCCATCGATTTGAGTAATCCACTCGTTCAACATGCAGAGAAAGGAATCCAAAAAGCTACCGCTAAACTTTGTTAAAACTAGTCAAAATACGTTTCTATATAATCCTCAGGTACCCTAAAATGTAATTAAACTATAATATTTTATAGGTAAAGAAGTATGTTCAATAGGAAAGCAAAATTAGCAGGTGCGCGTCCTCTTTGTCTCACGCGCAGGGTCTAGGGTCAGGGTCAATGCCAGTTAGGGTCAGGGTCAACGCCAGTTAGGCTCAGGGTCAACGGCAGTTAGGGTCAGTGTCAACGCCAGTTAGGGTCAGGGTCAACGCCAGTTAGGGTCAGGGTCAACGCCAGTTAGGGTCAGGGTCACCGCCAGTTAGGCTCAGGGTCAACGCCAGTTAGGCTCAGGGTCAACGCCAGTTAGGGTCAGGGTCAACGCCAGTTAGGGTCAGGGTCAACGCCAGTTAGGCTCAGGGTCAACGCCAGTTAGGGTCAGGGTCAACGCCAGTTAGGGTCAGGGTCAACGCCAGTTAGGGTCAGGGTCAACGCCAGTTAGGGTCAGTGTCAACGCCAGTTAGGGTCAGGGTCAACGCCAGTTAGGGTCAGTGTCAACGCCAGTTAGAGTCAGTGTCAACGCCAGTTAGGGTCAGGGTCAGCGCCAGTTAGGGTCAGGGTCAGCGCCAGTTAGGGTCAGGGTCAAGTCCAACTGCCATGCTTCACGCCACATATTATAGCTCTGCTTTCTATAGCTTTGGAAGGCTCTGTCCCAAGTGGTTCACTCTTCCCTACTGGTCCAGGTCAAACATAGTGGACTACATATGGAATAGGGTGGCGTTTGGGGAAGTGGACTAAAGCATAGTGGTCTCACTGTAAACAATCACACATGAATTAGGAAACATCTGTTAGTGGCACTCTGATAACAACAGAGAGAAACATGAAAGATAAGAAGATTTGACACTTTGTAGCATCAGGATTCAAAAGGCTGAAGCTTTCTGTATAATCCTTTAAAAGCTGCACGACATCTGATGATCCCACTGCTACAGTACACAGACAGACAGACAGACAGACAGACAGACAGACACACACACACACACACACACACACACACACACACACACACACACACACACACACACACACACACACACACACACACACACACACACACACACACACACACACACACACACACACACACACACACACACACACACACACACACACACACACACACACACACACACACACACACACACACACACACACACACAAACAGCTCCTGCTACAGATGCTGCAGTACAGTATGTCTCCCCTGATGGTGCAGAACAAAACAGTGTATTAAGACGTTAATCCCCTGGGATTTGTTACTTAACTTTCATCAGTTTAAAGGAGGAGAAACGTCTCCCTTCCTTGCTTCTCCTCCCCATACCTTCTTTAATAAGTAACTTGTATTATCAGAGAGAAGGCCTGTCAATGCCTTGGCCAAATCGTTTTGAACCCATTTTGACAGCAGCTTGTTTTTTCAGTAGTACTTGATGGAAAACCACCACAAACTGTTAGTCATTATAACCATTCTGCGTGTTTAATCCTCAGTGAACAGAACTACTGCCTACATAATGTTACCCTGGGAAATTAGGAGCCACATGGTCATAGAATAAGAATAAAATATTATTTATCGGCTTCCCTGATTGCTGTCGTTCTCATAGTCAACGCTTTCCTTAATTTTGGGTCAGTCATGGTTGTCAGGTATTCTGCCACCGTGTACTCTCTGTTTAGGGCCCGATCACATTCTAGTTTGCTCTGTTTCTTTGTTCATTCTTTACAATGTTTCAAGTAATTTTATTTTTGTTTTCTCATGATTTGGTTGGGTCTAATGGTGTTGCTGTCCTGGTGCTCTGTGGGGTGTGTTTGTGTTTGTGAACAGATCCCCAGGACCAGCTTGCTTAGGGGACTCTTCTCCAGGTTCATCTCTCTGTAGGTGATGGCTTTGTTATGGAAGGTTTGCGAATCGTTTTATTTTAGGCGGTTGTGCGCCACCCTATGGGACTCCCAATCACCGCCGGTTGTAATACAGCCTGGAATCGAACCAGGGTCTGTAGTGACGCCTCTAGCACTGAGTTCAATCAATCAAATGCATTTTTAAAGCCCTTCTTACATCAGCTGATATCTCAAAGTGCTGTACAGAAACCCAGCCTAAAACACCAAACAGCAAGCAATGCAGATGTAGAAGCACGGTGGCTAGGAAAAACTCCCTAGAAAGGCAGGAACCTAGGAAGAAACCTAGAGAGGAAACAGGCTCTGAGGGGTGGCCAGTCCTCTTCTGGCTGTGCCGGGTGGAGATTAGAAACCTAGAGAGGAACCAGACTCTGAGGGGTGGCCAGTCCTCTTCTGGCTGTACCGGGTGGAGATTAGAAACCTGGAGAGGAACCAGACTCTGAGGGGTGGCCAGTCCTCTTCTGGCTGTGCCGGGAGGAGATTAGAAACCTAGAGAGGAACCAGACTCTGAGGGGTGGCCAGTCCTCTTCTGGCTGTGCCGGGAGGAGATTAGAAACCTAGAGAGGAACCAGACTCTGAGGGGTGGCCAGTCCTCTTCTGGCTGTACCGGGTGGAGATTATAAGATGCAGAGCCTTAGATCGCTGCGCTACTCGAGAGCCCTGGAATGTTTAGGTCGAGGTATGTATTGTTCTTTGTGTGCTCTTGGGCAAAGGTGTCTAGATGGAATTTGTGGTCCTGGCAACCATTATGTTTGTTGAACTGAGTCATCTGACATGCCAGTGCCCAGGTCTGACAGAATGCCAAATTGAGTCAAAAAAAAAATGAAATCAACAAAGCATGAGAAGACTTTGCCTTTGTTTTGGTTTGCTTCTTTGTCAATTAGAGTGTGCAGGGTGAATATATGGTCTGTCGTGCAGTAATTTGGTAAAAAGCCAATTTTACATTTGCTCAGTCAGTTGTTTTCACTGAGGAAATGTACTAAACTGCTGTTAATGATAACGCAGAGGATTTTCCCAAGGTTGCTGTTGACGCATATCCCATGGTAGTTATTGAGGTCAAATTTGTCTCCACTTTTTTGGATTGGGGTGATCAGTCCAATATTGGAGAAGATGCCAGAGCTGAGGATGTTGGTAAACAGTTTAAGAATAGCCAATTGAAACGCATGGTCTGTATATTTTATAATTTAATTCAGGATGCCATCAACAACACAGGCCTTTTTGGGTTGGAGGGTTTGTATTTTGTCCTGCATTTCATTCAATGTAATTGGAGAATCCAGGGGGTTCTGGTAGTCTTTAATGTAATTGGAGAATCCAGTGGGTTCTGGTAGTCTTTAATGTAATTGGAGAATCCAGTGGGTTCTGGTAGTCTTTAATGTAATTGGAGAATCCAGTGGGTTCTGCTAGTCTTTAATGTAATTGGAGAATCCAGGGGGTTCTGGTAGTCTTTAATGTAATTGGAGAATCCAGTGGGTTCTGCTAGTCTTTAATGTAATTGGAGAATCCAGTGGGTTCTGCTAGTCTTTAATGTAATTGGAGAATGCAGTGGGTTCTGCTAGTCTTTAATGTAATTGGAGAATCCAGGGGGTTCTGGTAGTCTTTAATGTAATTGGAGAATCCAGTAGGTTCTGCTAGTCTTTAATGTAATTGGAGAATCCAGTGGGTTCTGCAAGTCTTTAATGTAATTGAAGAATCCAGTGGGTTCTGCAAGTCTTTAATGTAATAGGAGAATCCAGTGGGTTCTGGTAGTCTTTAATGTAATAGGAGAATCCAGTGGGTTCTGCTAGTCTTTGATGTAATTGGAGAATCCAGTGGGTTCTGGTAGTCTTTAAGGTAATTGGAGAATCCAGTGGGTTCTGGTAGTCTTTAATGTAATAGGAGAATCCAGTGGGTTCTGGTAGTCTTTAAGGTAATTGGAGAATCCAGTGGGTTCTGGTAGTCTTTAATGTAATTGGAGAATCCAGTGGGTTCTGCTAGTCTTTAATGTAATAGGAGAATCCAGTGGGTTCTGCTAGTCTTTAATGTAATAGGAGAATCCAGTGGGTTCTGGTAGTCTTTAATGTAATAGGAGAATCCAGTGGGTTCTGGTAGTCTTTAATGTAATAGGAGAATCCAGTGGGTTCTGGTAGTCTTTAATGTAATAGGAGAATCCAGTGGGTTCTGCTAGTCTTTAATGTAATAGGAGAATCCAGTGGGTTCTGGTAGTCTTTAATGTAATAGGAGAATCCAGTGGGTTCTGGTAGTCTTTAATGTATTAGGAGAATCCAGTGGGTTCTGGTAGTCTTTAATGTAATAGGAGAATCCAGTGGGTTCTGCTAGTCTTTAATGTAATAGGAGAATCCAGTGGGTTCTGGTAGTCTTTAATGTAATAGGAGAATCCAGTGGGTTCTGGTAGTCTTTAATGTAATAGGAGAATCCAGTGGGTTCTGGTAGTCTTTAATGTAATAGGAGAATCCAGTGGGTTCTGGTAGTCTTTAATGTAATAGGAGAATCCAGTGGGTTCTGGTAGTCTTTAATGTAATAGGAGAATCCAGTGGGTTCTGGTAGTCTTTAATGTAATAGGAGAATCCAGTGGGTTCTGGTTGTCTTTAATGTAATAGGAGAATCCAGTGGGTTCTGCTAGTCTTTAATGTAATTGGAGAATCCAGTGGGTTCTGCTAGTCTTTAATGTAATTGGAGAATGCAGTGGGTTCTGCTAGTCTTTAATGTAATTGGAGAATCCAGGGGGTTCTGGTAGTCTTTAATGTAATTGGAGAATCCAGTAGGTTCTGCTAGTCTTTAATGTAATTGGAGAATCCAGTGGGTTCTGCAAGTCTTTAATGTAATTGAAGAATCCAGTGGGTTCTGCAAGTCTTTAATGTAATAGGAGAATCCAGTGGGTTCTGGTAGTCTTTAATGTAATAGGAGAATCCAGTGGGTTCTGCTAGTCTTTGATGTAATTGGAGAATCCAGTGGGTTCTGGTAGTCTTTAAGGTAATTGGAGAATCCAGTGGGTTCTGGTAGTCTTTAATGTAATAGGAGAATCCAGTGGGTTCTGGTAGTCTTTAAGGTAATTGGAGAATCCAGTGGGTTCTGGTAGTCTTTAATGTAATTGGAGAATCCAGTGGGTTCTGCTAGTCTTTAATGTAATAGGAGAATCCAGTGGGTTCTGCTAGTCTTTAATGTAATAGGAGAATCCAGTGGGTTCTGGTAGTCTTTAATGTAATAGGAGAATCCAGTGGGTTCTGGTAGTCTTTAATGTAATAGGAGAATCCAGTGGGTTCTGGTAGTCTTTAATGTAATAGGAGAATCCAGTGGGTTCTGCTAGTCTTTAATGTAATAGGAGAATCCAGTGGGTTCTGGTAGTCTTTAATGTAATAGGAGAATCCAGTGGGTTCTGGTAGTCTTTAATGTAATAGGAGAATCCAGTGGGTTCTGGTAGTCTTTAATGTAATAGGAGAATCCAGTGGGTTCTGCTAGTCTTTAATGTAATAGGAGAATCCAGTGGGTTCTGGTAGTCTTTAATGTAATAGGAGAATCCAGTGGGTTCTGGTAGTCTTTAATGTAATAGGAGAATCCAGTGGGTTCTGGTAGTCTTTAATGTAATAGGAGAATCCAGTGGGTTCTGGTAGTCTTTAATGTAATAGGAGAATCCAGTGGGTTCTGGTAGTCTTTAATGTAATAGGAGAATCCAGTGGGTTCTGGTAGTCTTTAATGTAATAGGAGAATCCAGTGGGTTCTGGTTGTCTTTAATGTAATAGGAGAATCCAGTGGGTTCTGGTAGTCTTTAATGTAATAGGAGAATCCAGTGGGTTCTGGTAGTCTTTAATGTAATAGGAGAATCCAGTGGGTTCTGGTAGTCTTTAATGTAATAGGAGAATCCAGTGGGTTCTGGTAGTCTTTAATGTAATAGGAGAATCCAGTGGGTTCTGGTAGTCTTTAATGTAATAGGAGAATCCAGTGGGTTCTGGTAGTCTTTAATGTAATAGGAGAATCCAGTGGGTTCTGGTAGTCTTTAATGTAATAGGAGAATCCAGTGGGTTCTGGTCGTCTTTAATGTAATAGGAGAATCCAGTGGGTTCTGGTAGTCTTTAATGTAATAGGAGAATCCAGTGGGTTCTGGTAGTCTTTAATGTAATAGGAGAATCCAGTGGGTTCTGGTAGTCTTTAATGTAATTGGAGAATCCAGTGGGTTCTGCTAGTCTTTAATGTAATTGGAGAATCCAGGGGGTTCTGGTAGTCTTTAATGTAATTGGAGAATCCAGGGGGTTCTGGTAGTCTTTAATGTAATTGGAGAATCCAGTGGGTTCTGCTAGTCTTTAATGTAATTGGAGAATCCAGTGGGTTCTGCTAGTCTTTAATGTAATTGGAGAATCCAGGGGGTTCTGGTAGTCTTTAATGTAATTGGAGAATCCAGTGGGTTCTGCTAGTCTTTAATGTAATTGGAGAATCCAGTGGGTTCTGCTAGTCTTTAATGTAATTGGAGAATGCAGTGGGTTCTGCTAGTCTTTAATGTAATTGGAGAATCCAGGGGGTTCTGGTAGTCTTTAATGTAATTGGAGAATCCAGTAGGTTCTGCTAGTCTTTAATGTAATTGGAGAATCCAGTGGGTTCTGCAAGTCTGTAATGTAATTGAAGAATCCAGTGGGTTCTGCAAGTCTTTAATGTAATAGGAGAATCCAGTGGGTTCTGGTAGTCTTTAATGTAATAGGAGAATCCAGTGGGTTCTGCTAGTCTTTGATGTAATTGGAGAATCCAGTGGGTTCTGGTAGTCTTTAAGGTAATTGGAGAATCCAGTGGGTTCTGGTAGTCTTTAATGTAATAGGAGAATCCAGTGGGTTCTGGTAGTCTTTAAGGTAATTGGAGAATCCAGTGGGTTCTGGTAGTCTTTAATGTAATTGGAGAATCCAGTGGGTTCTGCTAGTCTTTAATGTAATAGGAGAATCCAGTGGGTTCTGCTAGTCTTTAATGTAATAGGAGAATCCAGTGGGTTCTGCTAGTCTTTAATGTAATAGGAGAATCCAGTGGGTTCTGGTAGTCTTTAATGTAATAGGAGAATCCAGTGGGTTCTGGTAGTCTTTAATGTAATAGGAGAATCCAGTGGGTTCTGGTAGTCTTTAATGTAATAGGAGAATCCAGTGGGTTCTGGTAGTCTTTAATGTAATAGGAGAATCCAGTGGGTTCTGGTAGTCTTTAATGTAATAGGAGAATCCAGTGGGTTCTGGTAGTCTTTAATGTAATAGGAGAATCCAGTGGGTTCTGGTTGTCTTTAATGTAATAGGAGAATCCAGTGGGTTCTGCTAGTCTTTAATGTAATTGGAAAATCCAGTGGGTTCTGCTAGTCTTTAATGTAATTGGAGAATGCAGTGGGTTCTGCTAGTCTTTAATGTAATTGGAGAATCCAGGGGGTTCTGGTAGTCTTTAATGTAATTGGAGAATCCAGTAGGTTCTGCTAGTCTTTAATGTAATTGGAGAATCCAGTGGGTTCTGCAAGTCTTTAATGTAATTGAAGAATCCAGTGGGTTCTGCAAGTCTTTAATGTAATAGGAGAATCCAGTGGGTTCTGGTAGTCTTTAATGTAATAGGAGAATCCAGTGGGTTCTGCTAGTCTTTGATGTAATTGGAGAATCCAGTGGGTTCTGGTAGTCTTTAAGGTAATTGGAGAATCCAGTGGGTTCTGGTAGTCTTTAATGTAATAGGAGAATCCAGTGGGTTCTGGTAGTCTTTAAGGTAATTGGAGAATCCAGTGGGTTCTGGTAGTCTTTAATGTAATTGGAGAATCCAGTGGGTTCTGCTAGTCTTTAATGTAATAGGAGAATCCAGTGGGTTCTGCTAGTCTTTAATGTAATAGGAGAATCCAGTGGGTTCTGGTAGTCTTTAATGTAATAGGAGAATCCAGTGGGTTCTGGTAGTCTTTAATGTAATAGGAGAATCCAGTGGGTTCTGGTAGTCTTTAATGTAATAGGAGAATCCAGTGGGTTCTGCTAGTCTTTAATGTAATAGGAGAATCCAGTGGGTTCTGGTAGTCTTTAATGTAATAGGAGAATCCAGTGGGTTCTGGTAGTCTTTAATGTAATAGGAGAATCCAGTGGGTTCTGGTAGTCTTTAATGTAATAGGAGAATCCAGTGGGTTCTGCTAGTCTTTAATGTAATAGGAGAATCCAGTGGGTTCTGGTAGTCTTTAATGTAATAGGAGAATCCAGTGGGTTCTGGTAGTCTTTAATGTAATAGGAGAATCCAGTGGGTTCTGGTAGTCTTTAATGTAATAGGAGAATCCAGTGGGTTCTGGTAGTCTTTAATGTAATAGGAGAATCCAGTGGGTTCTGGTAGTCTTTAATGTAATAGGAGAATCCAGTGGGTTCTGGTAGTCTTTAATGTAATAGGAGAATCCAGTGGGTTCTGGTTGTCTTTAATGTAATAGGAGAATCCAGTGGGTTCTGGTAGTCTTTAATGTAATAGGAGAATCCAGTGGGTTCTGGTAGTCTTTAATGTAATAGGAGAATCCAGTGGGTTCTGGTAGTCTTTAATGTAATAGGAGAATCCAGTGGGTTCTGGTAGTCTTTAATGTAATAGGAGAATCCAGTGGGTTCTGGTAGTCTTTAATGTAATAGGAGAATCCAGTGGGTTCTGGTAGTCTTTAATGTAATAGGAGAATCCAGTGGGTTCTGGTAGTCTTTAATGTAATAGGAGAATCCAGTGGGTTCTGGTCGTCTTTAATGTAATAGGAGAATCCAGTGGGTTCTGGTAGTCTTTAATGTAATAGGAGAATCCAGTGGGTTCTGGTAGTCTTTAATGTAATAGGAGAATCCAGTGGGTTCTGGTCGTCTTTAATGTAATAGGAGAATCCAGTGGGTTCTGGTAGTCTTTAATGTAATAGGAGAATCCAGTGGGTTCTGGTAGTCTTTAATGTAATAGGAGAATCCAGTGGGTTCTGGTAGTCTTTAATGTAATAGGAGAATCCAGTGGGTTCTGGTAGTCTTTAATGTAATAGGAGAATCCAGTGGGTTCTGGTAGTCTTTAATGTAATAGGAGAATCCAGTGGGTTCTGGTTGTCTTTAATGTAATAGGAGAATCCAGTGGGTTCTGGTAGTCTTTAATGTAATAGGAGAATCCAGTGGGTTCTGGTAGTCTTTAATGTAATAGGAGAATCCAGTGGGTTCTGGTAGTCTTTAATGTAATAGGAGAATCCAGTGGGTTCTGGTAGTCTTTAATGTAATAGGAGAATCCAGTGGGTTCTGGTAGTCTTTAATGTAATAGGAGAATCCAGTGGGTTCTGGTAGTCTTTAATGTAATAGGAGAATCCAGTGGGTTCTGGTAGTCTTTAATGTAATAGGAGAATCCAGTGGGTTCTGGTCGTCTTTAATGTAATAGGAGAATCCAGTGGGTTCTGGTAGTCTTTAATGTAATAGGAGAATCCAGTGGGTTCTGGTAGTCTTTAATGTAATAGGAGAATCCAGTGGGTTCTGGTCGTCTTTAATGTAATAGGAGAATCCAGTGGGTTCTGGTAGTCTTTAATGTAATAGGAGAATCCAGTGGGTTCTGGTAGTCTTTAATGTAATAGGAGAATCCAGTGGGTTCTGGTAGTCTTTAATGTAATAGGAGAATCCAGTGGGTTCTGGTAGTCTTTAATGTAATAGGAGAATCCAGTGGGTTCTGCTAGTCTTTAATGTAATAGGAGAATCCAGTGGGTTCTGGTAGTCTTTAATGTAATAGGAGAATCCAGTGGGTTCTGGTAGTCTTTAATGTAATAGGAGAATCCAGTGGGTTCTGGTAGTCTTTAATGTAATAGGAGAATCCAGTGGGTTCTGGTAGTCTTTAATGTAATAGGAGAATCCAGTGGGTTCTGCTAGTCTTTAATGTAATAGGAGAATCCAGTGGGTTCTGGTAGTCTTTAATGTAATAGGAGAATCCAGTGGGTTCTGGTAGTCTTTAATGTAATAGGAGAATCCAGTGGGTTCTGGTAGTCTTTAATGTAATAGGAGAATCCAGTGGGTTCTGGTAGTCTTTAATGTAATAGGAGAATCCAGTGGGTTCTGGTAGTCTTTAATGTAATAGGAGAATCCAGTGGGTTCTGGTAGTCTTTAATGTAATAGGAGAATCCAGTGGGTTCTGGTTGTCTTTAATGTAATAGGAGAATCCAGTGGGTTCTGCTAGTCTTTAATGTAATTGGAAAATCCAGTGGGTTCTGCTAGTCTTTAATGTAATTGGAGAATGCAGTGGGTTCTGCTAGTCTTTAATGTAATTGGAGAATCCAGGGGGTTCTGGTAGTCTTTAATGTAATTGGAGAATCCAGTAGGTTCTGCTAGTCTTTAATGTAATTGGAGAATCCAGTGGGTTCTGCAAGTCTTTAATGTAATTGAAGAATCCAGTGGGTTCTGCAAGTCTTTAATGTAATAGGAGAATCCAGTGGGTTCTGGTAGTCTTTAATGTAATAGGAGAATCCAGTGGGTTCTGCTAGTCTTTGATGTAATTGGAGAATCCAGTGGGTTCTGGTAGTCTTTAAGGTAATTGGAGAATCCAGTGGGTTCTGGTAGTCTTTAATGTAATAGGAGAATCCAGTGGGTTCTGGTAGTCTTTAAGGTAATTGGAGAATCCAGTGGGTTCTGGTAGTCTTTAATGTAATTGGAGAATCCAGTGGGTTCTGCTAGTCTTTAATGTAATAGGAGAATCCAGTGGGTTCTGCTAGTCTTTAATGTAATAGGAGAATCCAGTGGGTTCTGGTAGTCTTTAATGTAATAGGAGAATCCAGTGGGTTCTGGTAGTCTTTAATGTAATAGGAGAATCCAGTGGGTTCTGGTAGTCTTTAATGTAATAGGAGAATCCAGTGGGTTCTGCTAGTCTTTAATGTAATAGGAGAATCCAGTGGGTTCTGGTAGTCTTTAATGTAATAGGAGAATCCAGTGGGTTCTGGTAGTCTTTAATGTAATAGGAGAATCCAGTGGGTTCTGGTAGTCTTTAATGTAATAGGAGAATCCAGTGGGTTCTGCTAGTCTTTAATGTAATAGGAGAATCCAGTGGGTTCTGGTAGTCTTTAATGTAATAGGAGAATCCAGTGGGTTCTGGTAGTCTTTAATGTAATAGGAGAATCCAGTGGGTTCTGGTAGTCTTTAATGTAATAGGAGAATCCAGTGGGTTCTGGTAGTCTTTAATGTAATAGGAGAATCCAGTGGGTTCTGGTAGTCTTTAATGTAATAGGAGAATCCAGTGGGTTCTGGTAGTCTTTAATGTAATAGGAGAATCCAGTGGGTTCTGGTTGTCTTTAATGTAATAGGAGAATCCAGTGGGTTCTGGTAGTCTTTAATGTAATAGGAGAATCCAGTGGGTTCTGGTAGTCTTTAATGTAATAGGAGAATCCAGTGGGTTCTGGTAGTCTTTAATGTAATAGGAGAATCCAGTGGGTTCTGGTAGTCTTTAATGTAATAGGAGAATCCAGTGGGTTCTGGTAGTCTTTAATGTAATAGGAGAATCCAGTGGGTTCTGGTAGTCTTTAATGTAATAGGAGAATCCAGTGGGTTCTGGTAGTCTTTAATGTAATAGGAGAATCCAGTGGGTTCTGGTCGTCTTTAATGTAATAGGAGAATCCAGTGGGTTCTGGTAGTCTTTAATGTAATAGGAGAATCCAGTGGGTTCTGGTAGTCTTTAATGTAATAGGAGAATCCAGTGGGTTCTGGTCGTCTTTAATGTAATAGGAGAATCCAGTGGGTTCTGGTAGTCTTTAATGTAATAGGAGAATCCAGTGGGTTCTGGTAGTCTTTAATGTAATAGGAGAATCCAGTGGGTTCTGGTAGTCTTTAATGTAATAGGAGAATCCAGTGGGTTCTGGTAGTCTTTAATGTAATAGGAGAATCCAGTGGGTTCTGGTAGTCTTTAATGTAATAGGAGAATCCAGTGGGTTCTGGTTGTCTTTAATGTAATAGGAGAATCCAGTGGGTTCTGGTAGTCTTTAATGTAATAGGAGAATCCAGTGGGTTCTGGTAGTCTTTAATGTAATAGGAGAATCCAGTGGGTTCTGGTAGTCTTTAATGTAATAGGAGAATCCAGTGGGTTCTGGTAGTCTTTAATGTAATAGGAGAATCCAGTGGGTTCTGGTAGTCTTTAATGTAATAGGAGAATCCAGTGGGTTCTGGTAGTCTTTAATGTAATAGGAGAATCCAGTGGGTTCTGGTAGTCTTTAATGTAATAGGAGAATCCAGTGGGTTCTGGTCGTCTTTAATGTAATAGGAGAATCCAGTGGGTTCTGGTAGTCTTTAATGTAATAGGAGAATCCAGTGGGTTCTGGTAGTCTTTAATGTAATAGGAGAATCCAGTGGGTTCTGGTCGTCTTTAATGTAATAGGAGAATCCAGTGGGTTCTGGTAGTCTTTAATGTAATAGGAGAATCCAGTGGGTTCTGGTAGTCTTTAATGTAATAGGAGAATCCAGTGGGTTCTGGTAGTCTTTAATGTAATAGGAGAATCCAGTGGGTTCTGGTAGTCTTTAATGTAATAGGAGAATCCAGTGGGTTCTGGTCGTCTTTAATAGTTGATTCTAAGAATTGTATTTGATCATGTATGTGTTTTTGATGTTTGTTCTTTGTTATGGAGCCAAAGTGGTTTATCTCCATTTTGGATAGTTAACTCTTTGTGTTGTTGTTTGTTTAGGGTTTTCCAATTTTCACAGAAGTGGTTAGAGTCTATATATTCTTCAATTACATTGAGCTGATTTCTGACGTGCTGTTCTTTGTTTTTCCGTAGTGTATTTCTGTATTGTTTTAGTGATTCACCATAGTGAAGGCGTAGACTCAGGTTTTCCGGGTCTCTATGTTTTTGGTTGGATAGGTTTCCTAATTTCCATTTTAGGATTATTTATTTATGTAGACATAACAGGACATTTGACATATCTTTATTGGCTGGTGTAGGCCATCATTGCAGATAAGAATTTGTTCTTAACAGACTTGCCTAGTTAAATAAAGTTTAAATACAAATGTAAATTAACTTTTGTGAGTGTAATGTTTACTGCTTATTTATTATTGTTTATTTCACTTTTATTTATGATCTATTTCACTTGATTTGGCAATGTAAACATATGTTTCCCATGCCAATAAAGCCCTTTGAATTGAGAAGGAGATGGAGAGATAGAGCGAGAGAGAGACATATCCAGTGTGATTACAGACTAAGTGCAGTCAGAGAGAGAGAGAGGGATAAGGAGGTTAAAAGAAAGAGAAAGTGAAAGAATGGAGGGAGGAGAAAAGGGGATTCCCTGCCTGCTCAATGATTGTCTCTTTGCTATCTGAAGATCATGAGAGACTTGGTAGGAGCTGTAGAACATAGCCTCTCTCACACTGCACTATGGGCTGTCTGGTGCCTGTAATATGAGAGAGGCTGTCTGGTGCCTGTAATATGAGAGAGGCTGTCTGGTGCCTGTAGTATGAGAGAGGCTGTCTGGTGCCTGCAGTGTGAGAGAGGCTGTCTGGTACCTGCAGTATGAGAGAGGCTGTCTGGTGCCTGCAGTGTGAGAGAGGCTGTCTGGTGCCTGTAGTGTGAGAGAGGCTGTCTGGTGCCTGTAATATGAGAGAGGCTGTCTGGTGCCTGTAGTATGAGAGAGGCTGTCTGGTGCCTGCAGTGTGAGAGAGGCTGTCTGGTACCTGCAGTATGAGAGAGGCTGTCTGGTGCCTGTAGTGAGAGAGAGGCTGTCTGGTGCCTGCAGTATGAGAGAGGCTGTCTGGTGCCTGTAGTGTGAGAGAGGCTCTCTGGTGCCTGCAGTGTGAGAGAGGCTGTCTGGTGCCTGTAGTATGAGAGAGGCTGACTGGTGCCTGCAGTATGAGAGAGGCTGTCTGGTGCCTGCAGTGTGAGAGAGGCTGTCTGGTGCCTGTAGTGTGAGAGGCTGTCTGGTGCCTTTAGTATGAGAGAGGCTGACTGGTGCCTGCAGTGTGAGAGAGGCTGTCTGGTGCCTGTAGTGTGAGAGGCTGTCTGGTGCCTGTAGTGTGAGAGGCTGTCTGGTGCCTGTAGTATGAGAGAGCTTGTCTGGTGCCTGCAGTGAGAGAGAGGCTGTCTGGTGCCTGTAGTGTGAGAGGCTGTCTGGTGCCTTTAGTATGAGAGAGGCTGACTGGTGCCTGCAGTGTGAGAGAGGCTGTCTGGTGCCTGTAGTGTGAGAGGCTGTCTGGTGCCTGTAGTGTGAGAGGCTGTCTGGTGCCTGTAGTATGAGAGAGCTTGTCTGGTGCCTGCAGTGAGAGAGAGGCTGTCTGGTGCCTGTAGTGTGAGAGGCTGTCTGGTGCCTGTAGTATGAGAGAGGCTGTCTGGTGCCTGCAGTATGAGAGAGGCTGTCTGGTGCCTGCAGTGTGAGAGAGCCTGTCTGGTGCTTGCAGTATGAGAGAGGCTGTCTGGTGCCTGTAGTGTGAGAGAGGCTGTCTGGTGCCTGCAGTGTGAGAGAGGCTCTCTGGTGCCTGCAGTGTGAGAGAGGCTGTCTGGTGCCTGTAGTATGAGAGAGGCTGACTGGTGCCTGCAGTATGAGAGAGGCTGTCTGGTGCCTGCAGTGTGAGAGAGGCTGTCTGGTGCCTGTAGTGTGAGAGGCTGTCTGGTGCCTTTAGTATGAGAGAGGCTGACTGGTGCCTGCAGTGTGAGAGAGGCTGTCTGGTGCCTGTAGTATGAGAGAGCTTGTCTGGTGCCTGCAGTGAGAGAGAGGCTGTCTGGTGCCTGTAGTGTGAGAGGCTGTCTGGTGCCTGTAGTATGAGAGAGGCTGTCTGGTGCCTGCAGTATGAGAGAGGCTGTCTGGTGCCTGCAGTGAGAGAGAGGCTGTCTGGTGCCTGCAGTATGAGAGAGGCTGTCTGGTGCCTGCAGTGTGAGAGAGGCTGTCTGGTGCTTGCAGTATGAGAGAGGCTGTCTGGTGCCTGTAGTGTGAGAGAGGCTGTCTGGTGCCTGCAGTGTGAGAGAGGCTCTCTGGTGCCTGCAGTGTGAGAGAGGCTGTCTGGTGCCTGTAGTATGAGAGAGGCTGACTGGTGCCTGCAGTATGAGAGAGGCTGTCTGGTGCCTGCAGTGTGAGAGAGGCTGTCTGGTGCCTGTAGTGTGAGAGGCTGTCTGGTGCCTGTAGTATGAGAGAGGCTGACTGGTGCCTGCAGTATGAGAGAGGCTGTCTGGTGCCTGCAGTGTGAGAGGCTGTCTGGTGCCTGCAGTGTGAGAGAGGCTGTCTGGTGCCTGCATTGTGAGAGAGGCTGTCTGGTGCCTGCAGTATGAGAGAGGCTGTCCGGTGCCTGCAGTATGAGAGAGGCTGTCCGGTGCCTGTAGTATGAGAGAGGCTGTCTGGTGCCTGTAGTATGAGAGAGCTTGTCTGGTGCCTGTAGTGTGAGAGGCTGTCTGGTGCCTGCAGTGTGAGAGGCTGTCTGGTGCCTGCAGTGTGAGAGAGGCTGTCTGGTGCCTGCAGTATGAGAGAGGCTGTCCGGTGCCTGCAGTATGAGAGAGGCTGTCCGGTGCCTGTAGTATGAGAGAGGCTGTCTGGTGCCTGCAGTATGAGAGAGGCTGACTGGTGCCTGCAGTATGAGAGAGGCTGTCTGGTGCCTGCAGTGTGAGAGGCTGTCTGGTGCCTGCAGTGTGAGAGAGGCTGTCTGGTGCCTGCAGTGTGAGAGAGCCTGTCTGGTGCCTGCAGTGAGAGAGAGGCTGTCCGGTGCCTGCAGTATGAGAGAGGCTGTCTGGTGCCTGTAGTATGAGAGAGGCTGTCTGGTGCCTGCAGTATGAGAGAGGCTGTCTGGTGCCTGCAGTATGAGAGAGGCTGTCTGGTGCCTGCAGTATGAGAGAGGCTGTCTGGTGCCTGCAGTATGAGAGAGGCTGTCTGGTGCCTGCAGTGTGAGAGAGGCTATCTGGTGCCTGCAGTGTGAGAGGCTGTCTGGTGCCTGCAGTATGAGAGAGGCTGTCTGGTGCCTGCAGTATGAGAGAGGCTGTCTGGTGCCTGCAGTGTGAGAGAGGCTGTCTGGTGCCTGCAGTATGAGAGAGGCTGTCTGGTGCCTGCAGTGTGAGAGAGGCGGTCTGGTGCCTGCAGTGTGAGAGAGGCTGTCTGGTGCCTGCAGTGTGAGAGAGGCTGTCTGGTGCCTGTAGTGTGAGAGAGGCTGTCTGGTGCCTGCAGTATGAGAGAGGCTGTCTGGTGCCTGCAGTATGAGAGAGGCTGTCTGGTGCCTGCAGTGTGAGAGAGGCTGAAGTGATGTTGCGGTGGTCCAGAAAGTGTCAGTGGTGTGTTGGGTCTCAATCCTCTTCGCAGTGCATTACTTTTAAACAGAGCCTGTAGCCAATGAGATGCAACCTGACAGTCAGGAACTCATCCTTTGGCCACGTCCCCTTCCTTTACCTTTCCTGGTGTCATGACAACAACAGTCCATAACACAGTGGCAGAAGTGGTATGTGGGTTTTATTAGTTCAGTTTGACCTTGTGATATTTAAATATGTCAGACAGATTAATGATCCATGTTCAACGGTGCAAAATAATGTTCCTCTGAGCTGTAAACACACAAGCTATTACCAGGGATAATGTACACTATTACAGGACCAGGGATAATGTTCCTCTGAGCATTATGTAAACACACAAGCTATTACCAGGGATAATGTACACTATTACAGGACCAGGGATAATGTTCCTCTGAGCATTATGTAAACACACAAGCTATTACCAGGGATAATGTACACTATTACAGGACCAGGGATAATGTTCCTCTGAGCATTATGTAAACACACAAGCTATTACCAGGGATAATGTACACTGTTACAGGACCAGGGATAATGTTCCTCTGAGCATTATGTAAACACACAAGCTATTACCAGGGATAATGTACCTCTGAGCTGTAAACACAGAAGCTATTACCAGGGATAATGTTCCTCTGAGCATTATGTAAACACACAAGCTATTACCAGGGCTAATGTACCTCTGAGCTGTAAACACACAAGCTATTACCAGGGATAATGTTCCTCTGAGCATTATGTAAACACACAATCTATTACCAGGGATAATGTTCATATGAGCATTATGTAAACACACAAGCTATTACCAGGGATAATGTACACTATTACAGGACCAGGGATAATGTACACTATTACAGGACCAGGGATAATGTGCACTATTACAGGACCAGAGATAATGTTCCTCTGAGCATTATGTAAACACACAAGCTATTACCAGGGATAATGTACACTATTACAGGACCAGGGATAATGTACACTATTACAGGACCAGGGATAATGTACACTATTACAGGACCAGAGATAATGTACACTATTACAGGACCAGAGATAATGTACACTATTACAGGACCAGAGATAATGTACACTATTACAGGACCAGAGATAATATACACTATTACATGACCAGAGATAATGTACACTATTACAGGACCAAGGATAATGTACACTATTACAGGACCAGATATAATGTACACTATTACAGGACCAGAGATAATGTACACTATTACAGGACTAGAGATAATGTACACTATTACAGGACCAGAGATAATATACACTATTACATGACCAGAGATCATGCACAATACTACTATCCCATGGATAATGTACACTATTACAGGACCAGAGATAATGTACACTATTACAGGACCAGAGATAATGTACACTATTACAGGACCAGAGATAATATACACTATTACATGACCAGAGATAATGTACACTATTACAGGACCCGAGATAATGTACACTATTACAGGACCAGAGATAATATACACTATTACAGGACCAGAGATAATATACACTATTACATGACCAGAGATAATGTACACTATTACAGGACCAAGGATAATGTACACTATTACATGACCAGAGATAATGTACACTATTACAGGACCAGAGATAATGTACACTATTACAGGACCAGAGATCATGTACACTATTACAGGACCAGAGATAATATACACTATTACATGACCAGAGATCATGCACAATACTACCATCCCATGGATAATGTACACTATTACAGGACCAGAGATAATGTACACTATTACAGGACCAGAGATAATGTACACTATTACAGGACCAGAGATAATATACACTATTACATGACCAGAGATCATGCACAATACTACCATCCCGTGGATAATATGCACTATTACATGACCAGAGATAATGTACACTATTACAGGACCAGAGATAATGTACACTATTACAGGACCAGAGATAATATACACTATTACAGGACCAGAGATAATATACACTATTACATGACCAGAGATAATGTACACTATTACAGGACCAGGGATAATGTACACTATTACAGGACCAGAGATAATGTACACTATTACAGGACCAGAGATAATATACACTATTACATGACCAGAGATCATGCACAATACTACCATCCCATGGATAATGTACACTATTACAGGACCAGAGATAATGTACACTATTACAGGACCAGAGATAATGTACACTATTACAGGACCAGAGATAATATACACTATTACATGACCAGAGATCATGCACAATACTACCATCCCGTGGATAATATACACTATTACATGACCAGAGATAATGTACACTATTACAGGACCAGAGATAATGTACACTATTACAGGACCAGAGATAATATACACTATTACAGGACCAGCGATAATATACACTATTACATGACCAGAGATAATGTACACTATTACAGGACCAGGGATAATGTACACTATTACAGTACCAGAGATAATGTACACTATTACAGGACCAGAGATAATATACACTATTACATGACCAGAGATCATGCACAATACTACCATCCCGTGGATAATATACACTATTACATGACCAGAGATAATGTACACTATTACAGGACCAGAGATAATGTACACTATTACAGGACCAGAGATAATATACACTATTACAGGACCAGCGATAATATACACTATTACATGACCAGAGATAATGTACACTATTACAGGACCAGGGATAATGTACACTATTACAGTACCAGAGATAATGTACACTATTACAGGACCAGAGATAATATACACTATTACATGACCAGAGATCATGCACAATACTACCATCCCGTGGATAATATACACTATTACATGACCAGAGATAATGTACACTATTACAGGACCAGGGATAATGTACACTATTACAGTACCAGAGATAATGTACACTATTACAGGACCAGAGATAATATACACTATTACATGACCAGAGATCATGCACAATACTACCATCCCGTGGATAATATACACTATTACATGACCAGAGATAATGTACACTATTACAGGACCAGGGATAATGTACACTATTACAGTACCAGAGATAATGTACACTATTACAGGACCAGAGATAATATACACTATTACATGACCAGAGATCATGCACAATACTACCATCCCATGGATAATGTACACTATTACAGGACCAGAGATAATGTACACTATTACAGGACCAGAGATAATGTACACTATTACAGGACCAGAGATAATGTACACTATTACAGGACCAGAGATAATATACACTATTACATGACCAGAGATCATACACAATACTACCATCCCGTGGATAATATACACTATTACATGACCAGAGATAATGTACACTATTACAGGACCAGAGATAATGTACACTATTACAGGACCAGAGATAATATACACTATTACAGGACCAGAGATAATATACACTATTACATGACCAGAGATAATGTACACTATTACAGGACCAGGGATAATGTACACTATTACAGGACCAGAGATAATGTACACTATTACAGGACCAGAGATAATATACACTATTACATGACCAGAGATCATGCACAATACTACCATCCCATGGATAATGTACACTATTACAGGACCAGAGATAATATACACTATTACAGGACCAGGGATAATGTACACTATTACAGGACCAGAGATAATGTACACTATTACAGGACCAGAGATAATATACACTATTACAGGACCAGGGATAATGTACACTATTACAGGACCAGAGATAATGTACACTATTACAGTACCAGAGATAATGTACACTATTACAGGACCAGAGATAATATACACTATTACATGACCAGAGATCATGCACAATACTACCATCCCGTGGATAATATACACTATTACAGGACCAGAGATAATGTACACTATTACAGGACCAGAGATAATATACACTATTACAGGACCAGAGATAATGTACACTATTACAGGACCAGAGATAATGTACACTATTACAGGACCAGTGATAATGTACACTATTACAGGACCAGAGATAATATACACTATTACAGGACCAGGGATAATGTACACTATTACAGGACCAGAGATAATGTACACTATTACAGGACCAGAGATAATGTACACTATTACAGGACCAGAGATAATATACACTATTACATGACCAGAGATCATGCACAATACTACCATCCCATGGATAATGTACACTATTACAGGACCAGAGATAATATACACTATTACAGGACCAGGGATAATGTACACTATTACAGGACCAGGGATAATGTACACTATTACAGGACCAGAGATAATGTACACTATTACAGGACCAGAGATAATATACACTATTACAGGACCAGAGATAATGTACACTATTACAGGACCAGAGATAATGTACACTATTACAGGACCAGTGATAATGTACACTATTACAGGACCAGAGATAATATACACTATTACATGACCAGAGATAATGTACACTATTACATGACCAGAGATAATGTACACTATTACAGGACCAGAGATAATGTACACTATTACATGACCAGAGATAATGTACACTATTACATGACCAGAGATAATATACACTATTACATGACCAGAGATAATGTACACTATTACATGACCAGAGATAATATACACTATTACAGGACCAGAGATAATGTACACTATTACAGGACCAGAGATAATATACACTATTACAGGACCAGAGATAATGTACACTATTACAGGACCAGAGATAATGTACACTATTACAGGACCAGTGATAATGTACACTATTACAGGACCAGAGATAATATACACTATTACAGGACCAGAGATAATGTACACTATTACAGGACCAGAGATAATGTACACTATTACAGGACCAGAGATAATGTACACTATTACAGGACCATTGATAATGTACACTATTACAGGACCAGAGATAATGTACACTATTACAGGACCAGAGATAATGTACACTATTACAGGACCAGAGATAATGTACACTATTACAGGACCAGAGATAATGTACACTATTACAGGACCAGAGATAATGTACACTATTACAGGACCAGAGATAATGTACACTATTACAGGACCAGTGTCACACCCTGGCCTTTGTTATATATATTTCCCTGATTAGTTTAGTTAGGTCAGGGTGTGACATGGGGGAGGTTTGTGTGTTTTGTCTAGTTTAGGGTCTGTGTATTGTTTAGGGGGTTTTGTAGTATGTATGGGGTTGTGTTCAGTGTAGGTGTTTAGAAAAGTCTATGGTTGCCTGATTTGGTTCTCAATCAGAGACAGCTGGTTATTGTTGTCTCTGATTGGGAGCCATATTTAAGGCAGCCATAGGCTTTAGGTGTTTGTGGGTAATTGTCTATGTTATACGTTTGTAGCCTGTGTGTGCACTACGTTCATAGCTTCACGGTCGTTTGTTTGTTTTGTTAGTTTTTGTAAGAGTGTTTCTTTTCGTGTTACGTCTTCGTCATCAAAATTAAAAGGAAGATGTATTTCTCACACGCTGCGCCTTGGTCCACTTCTTCTCCTCACGACGATCGTGACAACCAGAGATAATGTACACTATTACATGACCAGAGATAATGTACACTATTACATGACCAGAGATAATGCACACTATTACATGACCAGAGATAATGCACATCACTACAGTCCCAGGGATAACACACACTATTACAGGATCAGAGATAATGTATACTAGTACATGATCAGAGATCATGCACAATATTACATAACCAGAGAAAATGTACACTATTACAGGAGCAGAGATAATGTACACCATTACATTACCAAAGCTAATGCACACCAATACAGTACCAGAGATAATGCACGTGATTACAGTATCATAGATACTGTACACTATTACATGACCAGAGATAATTTACATCACTACATCCCCAGGGATAACGTATAATATTACATGACCATATATAATGTACACTATTACATGATCAAAGATAATGCACAATATTACAGAACCAGAGATAATGTACAATATTACAGAACCAGATATAATGTACACTATTACAGGACCAGAGAAATGCACACTATTACAGGACCAGAAATAATGTACAATATTACAGAACCAGATATAATGTACACTACTACAGGACCAGAGAAATGCAAGCCATTACATGACAATAGATAATGTACACTGTTACAGGACCAGAGCTAATGTAAACTATTACATGATCAGAGATAATGTATACTATTACATGACCAGAGATAATGCACATCACTACAGTCCCAGGGATAACGCACACTATTACAGTACCAGAGATAAGGTATGCTATTACATGACCAGAGATCACGCACACTATTAAAGCCGCAGGGTAATGCACAATATTACAAAACCAGAGATAAGGTACACGATTACAGGACCAGAGATAATATACACGATTACAGGACCAGAGATAATATACACGATTACAGGACCAGAGATAATATACACGATTACAGGACCAGAGATAATATACACCATTACAGGACCAGAGATAATATACACCATTACAGGACCAGAGGTAATATACACGATTACAGGACCAGAGATAATATACACCATTACAGGACCAGAGATAATATACACGGTTACAGGACCAGAGATAATATACACCATTACAGGACCAGAGATAATATACACCATTACAGGACCAGAGGTAATATACACGATTACAGGACCAGAGATAATATACACCATTACAGGACCAGAGATAATATACACGGTTACAGGACCAGAGATAATATACACCATTACAGGACCAGAGATAATATACACCATTACAGGACCAGAGATAATATACACGGTTACAGGACCAGAGATAATATACACCATTACAGGACCAGAGATAATATACACCATTACAGGACCAGAGATAATATACACGGTTACAGGACCATTTAGCGTCTCAGCCAGTTTCCCCTCCAACCTCCCCCGTCTTGGCGGTGTCCAAAATGTCACCCTATTCTCTATGGGCCCTGATCAAAAGTACACTGCAAACATTGTAAATGTCATCTAGATGTTTTTCATGTTCTATTAAGATAATTAAGTAATACAATAAAACGTGAGTTCACTGGTTTTAAGTTGATTTAGTTCACCCAGATAATGCATCAAGAGAATGTTTTGTTTTAAGATATTCTGCCTTGTTTCAAGCCTTGTGTAGGTTAAAGTCAGCTTCATTATCTGTCAGGTGCAGTAAGATAGTTTGTCTTGGTAAGACATCTTATTAAATTCAAATAACTTGAAATAAGATCATCTATTTTACCTCACTCTTATCAAGCTTTTTGTTTTGTTAAAATAAGCAAAATGATCATTAAGGGCAGTAAGATAATTTGGCTTGTCAATGAGTTCTAATGGTAAGAGATATCTAGGACAGAAACATGTTCTGCAGTGTAGTGCACTATGTAGGGAATAGGGTGCCATAGGGCTCTGATCTAACTAGTGCACTATGTAGGGAATAGGGTGCCATAGGGCTCTGGGCTAACTAGTGCACTATGTAGGGAATAGGGTGCCATAGGGCTCTGGGCTAACTAGTGCACTATGTAGGGAATAGGGTGGCATAGGGCTCTGGGCTAACTAGTGCACAACGTAGGGAATAGGGTGCCATTTGATGTCACATTACAGTGATTACAGTTCTGCGGGGGATTCTTTGATCCACCTCTACGCAGACGACACCATTCTGTATACTTCTGGCCCTTCTTTGGACACTGTGTTAACAAACCTCCAGACGAGCTTCAATGTCATACAACACTCCTTCTGTGGCCTCCAACTGCTCTTAAATGCAAGTAAAACTAAATGCATGCTCTTCAACCGATCGCTGCCCACACCTGCCCGCCCGTCCAGCATCACTACTCTGGACGGCTCTGACTTAGAATACGTGGACAACTACAAATACCTAGGTGTCTGGTTAGACTGTAAACTCTACTTCCAGACTCATATTAAACATCTCCAATCCAAAATTAAATCTAGAATCGGATTCCTATTTCGCAACGAAGCATCCTTCACTCATGCTGCCAAACAAACTCGTAAAACTGACTATCCTACCGATCCTTGACTTCGGCGATGTCATTTACAAAATAGCCTCCAACACTCTACTCAATAAATTGGATGCAGTCTATCACAGTGCCATCCGTTTTGTCACCAAAGCCCCATATACTACCCACTAAAGCGACCTGTATTGTCTCGTTGGCTGGTCCTCGCTACATATTCGTCGCCAAACCCACTGGCTCCAGGTCATCTATAGGTCTTTGCTAGGTAAAGCTCCGCCTTATCTCAGCTCACTGGTCTCCATAGCAACACCCACCCGTAGCACGCGCTCCAGCAGGTATATTTCACTGGTCATCCCCAAAGCCAACACCTGCTTTGGCCTCCTTTCCTTCCAGTTCTCTGCTGCCAATGACTGGAACGAATTGCAAAAATCACTGAAGTTGGAGACTTATATTTCCCTCACTAACTTTAAACATCAGCTGTCTGAGCAGCTTACCGATCGCTGCAGCTGTACATAGCCAATCTGTAAATAGCCCATCCAACCAACTACCTTCCTCATCATCTCTCCCCATCTCTCCCCATCTCTCTCCATCTCTCTCCATCTCTCTTCTCTTTTCCATCTCCATGTCTCCTCCCTACCCACCACTCCCCATCTCTCTCCATCTCTCTCCATCTCTCTGCTCTTTTCCATCTCCATCTCTCCTCCCTACCCACCACTCCCCATCTCTCCCCATCTCTCTCCATCTCTCTTCTCTTTTCCATCTCCATCTCTCCTCCCTACCCACCACTCCCCATCTCTCTCCATCTCTCTCCATCTCTCTTCTCTTTTCCATGTCTCCTCCCTACCCACCACTCCCCATCTCTCTCCATCTCTCTCCATCTCTCTTCTCTTTTCCATGTCTCCTCCCTACCCACCACTCCCCATCTCTCTCCATCTCTCTCCATCTCTCTTCTCTTTTCCATCTCCATGTCTCCTCCCTACCCACCACTCCCCACCACCCCCATCTCTCTCCATCTCTCTCCATCTCTCTGCTCTTTTCCATCTCCATGTCTCCTCCCTACCCATCTCTCCCCATCTCTCTCCATCTCTCTCCATCTCCCTCCATCTCTCTTCTCTTTTCCATCTCCATGTCTCCTCCCTACCCATCTCTCCCCATCTCTCTCCATCTCTCTCCATCTCTCTGCTCTTTTCCATCTCCATGTCTCCTCCCTACCCACCACTCCCCATCTCTCTCCATCTCTCTCCATCTCTCTTCTCTTTTCCATCTCCATGTCTCCTCCCTACCCACCACTCCCCACCACCCCCATCTCTCTCCATCTTTCTCCATCTCTCTTCTCTTTTCCATCTCCATGTCTCCTCCCTACCCACCACTCCCCATCTCTCTCCATCTCTCTCCATCTCTCTTCTCTTTTCCATCTCCATGTCTCCTCCCTACCCACCACTCCCCACCACCCCCATCTCTCTCCATCTCTCTCCATCTCTCTTCTCTTTTCCATCTCCATGTCTCCTCCCTACCCACCACTCCCCATCTCTCTCCATCTCTCTCCATCTCTCTTCTCTTTTCCATCTCCATGTCTCCTCCCTACCCACCACTCCCCATCTCTCTCCATCTCTCTCCATCTCTCTTCTCTTTTCCATCTCCATGTCTCCTCCCTACCCACCACTCCCCATCTCTCTCCATCTCTCTCCATCTCTCTCCTCTTTTCCATCTCCATCTCTCCTCCCTACCCACCACTCCCCACCACTCCCCATCTCTCTCCATCTCTCTCCATCTCTCTTCTCTTATCCATCTCTCCTCCCTACCCACCACTCCCCATCTCTCTCCATCTCTCTCCATCTCTCTTCTCTTATCCATCTCTCCTCCCTACCCACCACTCCCCACCACTCCCCATCTCTCTCCATCTCTCTCCATCTCTCTTCTCTTTTCCATCTCTCCTCCCTACCCACCACTCCCCATCTCTCTCCATCTCTCTCCATCTCTCTCCTCTTTTCCATCTCCATCTCTCCTCCCTACCCACCACTCCCCATCTCTCCCCATCTCTCTCCATCTCTCTGCTATTTTCCATCTCCATGTCTCCTCCCTACCCACCACTCCCCATCTCTCTCCATCTCTCTCCATCTCTCTGCTCTTTTCCATCTCCATCTCTCCTCCCTACCCACCACTCCCCATCTCTCTCCATCTCTCTCCATCTCTCTGCTCTTTTCCATCTCCATCTCTCCTCCCTACCCATCTCTCCCCATCTCTCTCCATCTCTCTCCATCTCTCTTCTCTTTTCCATCTCTCCTCCCTACCCACCACTCCCCATCTCTCTCCATCTCTCTCCATCTCTCTTCTCTTTTCCATCTCCATGTCTCCTCTCTACCCACCACTCCCCACCACCCCCATCTCTCTCCATCTCTCTCCATCTCTCTGCTCTTTTCCATCTCCATGTCTCCTCTCTACCCACCACCCCCATCTCTCTCCATCTCTCTCCATCTCTCTTCTCTTTTCCATCTCCATCTCTCCTCCCTACCCACCACCCCCATCTCTCTCCATCTCTCTCCATCTCTCTGCTCTTTTCCATCTCCATGTCTCCTCTCTATCCTGCCTCCACATCTCCCCTCGCTATCTTGTATTTTTCTCCACCTCTCTCCATCTGTTCCCTCTCCTCCTTTCTCGAAAACAAATCAAATTTTGATAAACTCCCATATCTATTAGGTGAAATACCAGTGTGCCATCACAGCAGCAAGATTTGTGACCTGTTGCCACAAGAAAAGGGCAACCAGTGAAGAACAATCAGCATTTTAAATACAACCCATATTTATGTTTATTTATTTTCCCGTCTGTACTATTTGCACATCATTACAACACTGCATATAGACACGATATGACATTTGAAATGTCTTTATTTTTGGGAACCTTTGTGAGTGTAATGTTCACTGTCATACAGGGGGTTAATTCAGGAAGATGAGGGAGGAATAGAGAGAGAGATTTACGTTTATTGGGATGAATCTTGTCCTGGAGGCAGAGCTGAGCAGTTTCCGCTAGATGGACCAACAGTAAAGTCATGATTGGCTACAGTATATCGTAAAGTCATGATTGGCTACAGTATATCGTAAAGTCATGATTGGCTACAGTATATCGTAAGAAAAACATGAAAACAAACATTTGCTTTTTGTTCTCATTTTAAGGTTAAAAATCTGATTTGAAGATGTTGGGGCTTGGCCAGCTACAGACCAACATGTTCAATGGATTCAATTGAAAGTCAGGGCATGTTCTGTAACAGACAGAGGACGCCATAGAAATAGATTGTCATTGTAGTTCTCTGATAACCTCATCATGCTCTCTCCTCTTTCCACTTAAACAGAGAGGAACACTGAAGCAATCAAAATGCAAAGATCTTTTCACCTTGGAAGGAAAATGCGTTTTTTTACTAATCTTCTTACTTTAAAACATGACCTTTTTGAGGAGAGTGGAATCAATAACTCACTGAAGCTTTACAGATGCCTTACCTTAATGTGATCATTCTGTTGTTGCAGGAATGTTCCTGAACAACAGAAAATGCAAAACTGTAGTGTATTCAAGGTATTTCTTTCACTTTAAAATGTTGGACTTGATTTGCGCTAACGATGGGGGTGGGGGTGTGTCTGTCTCTGTGTCTGTGTGTCTGTCTGTCTGTCTGTCTGTCTGTCTGTCTGTCTGTCTGTCTGTCTGTCTGTCTGTCTGTCTGTCTGTCTGTCTGTCTGTCTGTCTGTCTGTCTGTCTGTCTGTCTGTCTGTCTGTCTGTCTGTCTGTCTGTCTGTCTGTCTGTCTGTCTGTCTGTGTGTGTGTGTGTGTGTGTGTGCGTGTGTGTAAGAGTAGCAACATGTCAAAGAATAGCAACCCAGCTCTGCTATCTACAGTCCCAATAATCTACCAGCTCTGATATCTACAGTCCCAATAATCTACCAGCTCTGATATCTACAGTCCCAATACTCTACCAGCTCTGATATCTACAGCCCCAATAATCTACCAGCTCTGATATCTACAGCCCCAATAGTCTACCAGCTCTGCTATCTACAGCCCCAATAATCTACCAGCTCTGATATCTACAGCCCCAATAGTCTACCAGCTCTGATATCTACAGTCCCAATAATCTACCAGCTCTGATATCTACAGCCCCAATAGTCTACCAGCTCTGATATAATTTCCCTGAATTTAGAGCCATCCATCATTCCTTCAATTCTGACCAGTTTCCCGGTCCCTGCCAATGAAAAACATCCCCACAGCATGATGCTGCCACCACCATGCTTCACTGTGGGGATGGTATTCTCGGGGTGATGAGAGGTGTTGGGTTTGCGCCAGACATAGTGTTTTCCTTGAAGGAAAAAAAGCTAAATTCTAGTCTCATCTGACCAGAGTACCTTCTTCCATATGGTTGGGGAGTCTCCCACATGTATTTTGGCAAACACCAACTTTCATTTATTTATTTATTTTATTATTTTTATTATTATTCTTTCATTTCACATCACCAATTAGGACTATATTGTCTATGTCCATTACATGAAATCCAAATTAAAATCTATTTAAATGACAGGTTGTAACGCAACAGAATAGGAAACACACCAAGGGGGATGAACCAAGGCACTGTAAGTAATACTGCAATACAACATGGCAAAGAGTAAAAAACATAAGGTTTGTGGTAAAATCTAACACAACACATCTCAGAGTGAAACCCTGTGTATTTTCAAGGTGAAGGCAACATCATGTTATCATGTCAAGAACTGGGGACTTGGTCCAGATTAAAATAAATATGAAAGAAGCAAAAAGCCAATGTAAAAACTTAGAGGAAAACCTGCCTCAGTCCACTGAATAATACTATAGTATACTAATGGTATACATACTGTACTATTCACTGAACCAACATTCAACAATACTATAGCATACTAATGGTATAAAAACTGTACCATTCACTGACCCACATTACATAATACTATAGTATACTAATGGTATGCATACTGTACTATTCACTGACCCACATTACATAATACTATAGTATACTAATGGTATGCATACTGTACTATTCACTGACCCACATTACATAATAATATAGTATACTAATGGTATAAATACTGTACTATTCACTGACCCACATTACATAATATTATAGTATACTAATGGTATAAATACTGTACTATTCACTGACCCACATTACATAATACTATAGTATACTAATGGTATAAATACTGTACTATTCACTGACCCACCTTACATAATACTATAGTATACTAATGGTATAAATACTGTACCATTCACTGACCCACCTTACATAATACTATTGTATACTGATGGTATAAATACTGTACTATTCACTGAACCAACATTCAATAATACTATAGTATACTAATGGTATAAATACTGTACTATTCACTGACCCACATTCAATAATACTGTAGTATACTAATGGTATAAATACTGTACTATTCACTGACCCACATTACATAATAATATAGTATACTAATGGTATACATACTGTACTATTCACTGACCCACATTACATAATAATATAGTATACTAATGGTATAAATACTGTACTATTCACTGACCCACATTACATAATACTATGTTATACTAATGGTATAAATACTGTACTATTCACTGACCCACATTACATAATACTATAGTATACTAATGGTATAAATACTGTACTATTCACTGACCCACCTTACATAATACTATAGTATACTAATGGTATAAATACTGTACCATTCACTGACCCACCTTACATAATACTATTGTATACTGATGGTATAAATACTGTACTATTCACTGAACCAACATTCAATAATACTATAGTATACTAATGGTATAAATACTGTACTATTCACTGACCCACATTCAATAATACTGTAGTATACTAATGGTATAAATACTGTACTATTCACTGACCCACATTACATAATAATATAGTATACTAATGGTATAAATACTGTACTATTCACTGACCCACATTACATAATAATATAGTATACTAATGGTATAAATACTGTACTATTCACTGACCCACATTACATAATACTATGTTATACTAATGGTATAAATACTGTACTATTCACTGACCCACATTACATAATACTATAGTATACTAATGGTATAAATACTGTACTATTCACTGAACCAACATTCAATAATACTATAGTATACTAATGGTATAAATATTGTACTATTCACTGACCCACATTACATAATACTATAGTATACTAATGGTATAAATACTGTACTATTCACTGACCCACCTTATATAATACTATCGTATACTGATGGTATAAATACTGTACTATTCACTGAACCAACATTCAATAATACTGTAGTATACTAATGGTATAAATACTGTACTATTCACTGAACCAACATTCAATAATACTATAGTATACTAATGGTATAAATACTGTACTATTCACTGACCCACATTCAATAATACTGTAGCATACTAATGGTATAAATACTGTACTATTCACTGACCCACCTTACATAATACTATAGTATACTGATGGTATAAATACTGTACTATTCACTGAACCAACATTCAATAATACTGTAGTATACTAATGGTATAAATACTGTACTATTCACTGAACCAACATTCAATAATACTATAGTATACTAATGGTATAAATACTGTACTATTCACTGACCCACCTTACATAATACTATCGTATACTGATGGTATAAATACTGTACAATTCACTGAACCAACATTCAATAATACTGTAGTATACTAATGGTATAAATACTGTACTATTCACTGAACCAACATTCAATAATACTATAGTATACTAATGGTATAAATACTGTACTATTCACTGACCCACATTCAATAATACTGTAGTATACTAATGGTATAAATACTGTACTATTCACTGACCCACATTCAATAATACTATAGTATACTAATGGTATAAATACTGTACTATTCACTGACCCACATTCAATAATACTGTAGTATACTAATGGTATAAATACTGTACTATTCATTGACCCATATTCACTAATACTATAGTATACTAATGGTATAAATACTGTGCTATTCACTGACCCACATTCAATAATACCATAATATACTAATGGTATAAATACTGTACTATTCACTGACCCACATTACATAATATTATAGTATACTAATGGTATAAATACTGTACTATTCACTGACCCACATTACATAATACTATAGTATACTAATGGTATAAATACTGTACTATTCACTGACCCACCTTACATAATACTATAGTATACTAATGGTATAAATACTGTACCATTCACTGACCCACCTTACATAATACTATTGTATACTGATGGTATAAATACTGTACTATTCACTGAACCAACATTCAATAATACTATAGTATACTAATGGTATAAATACTGTACTATTCACTGACCCACATTCAATAATACTGTAGTATACTAATGGTATAAATACTGTACTATTCACTGACCCACATTACATAATAATATAGTATACTAATGGTATACATACTGTACTATTCACTGACCCACATTACATAATAATATAGTATACTAATGGTATAAATACTGTACTATTCACTGACCCACATTACATAATACTATGTTATACTAATGGTATAAATACTGTACTATTCACTGACCCACATTACATAATAATATAGTATACTAATGGTATAAATACTGTACTATTCACTGACCCACATTCAATAATACTGTAGTATACTAATGGTATAAATACTGTACTATTCACTGACCCACATTACATAATAATATAGTATACTAATGGTATAAATACTGTACTATTCACTGACCCACATTACATAATAATATAGTATACTAATGGTATAAATACTGTACTATTCACTGACCCACATTACATAATACTATGTTATACTAATGGTATAAATACTGTACTATTCACTGACCCACATTACATAATACTATAGTATACTAATGGTATAAATACTGTACTATTCACTGAACCAACATTCAATAATACTATAGTATACTAATGGTATAAATATTGTACTATTCACTGACCCACATTACATAATACTATAGTATACTAATGGTATAAATACTGTACTATTCACTGACCCACCTTATATAATACTATCGTATACTGATGGTATAAATACTGTACTATTCACTGAACCAACATTCAATAATACTGTAGTATACTAATGGTATAAATACTGTACTATTCACTGAACCAACATTCAATAATACTATAGTATACTAATGGTATAAATACTGTACTGCCTGCGGTTATGGAACCGCCACCTGTCCCAGACCTGTTGTTTTTCAACTCTTGATGATCGGCTATGAAAAGCCAACTGAAAATTATTCATGATTATTATTTGACCATGCTTGTCACTTATGAACATTTTTGAACATCTTGGCATAGTTCTGTTATAATCTCCACCCGGCACAGCCAGAAGAGGACTGGCCACCCCTCATAGCCTGGTTCCTCTCTAGGTTTCTTCCTAGGTTTTGGCCTTTCTAGGGAGTTTTTCCTAGCCACCGTGCTTCTACACCTGCATTACTAGCTGTTTGGGGTTTTAGGCTGGGTGTCTGTACAGCACTTCGAGATATTAGCTGATGTACGAAGGGCTATATAAAATAAAATTGATTGATTGATTGATTGTACTATTCACTGACCCACATTCAATAATACTGTAGTATACTAATGGTATAAATACTGTACTATTCACTGACCCACCTTACATAATACTATAGTATACTGATGGTATAAATACTGTACTATTCACTGAACCAACATTCAATAATACTGTAGTATACTAATGGTATAAATACTGTACTATTCACTGAACCAACATTCAATAATACTATAGTATACTAATGGTATAAATACTGTACTATTCACTGACCCACCTTACATAATACTATCGTATACTGATGGTATAAATACTGTACTATTCACTGAACCAACATTCAATAATACTGTAGTATACTAATGGTATAAATACTGTACTATTCACTGAACCAACATTCAATAATACTATAGTATACTAATGGTATAAATACTGTACTATTCACTGACCCACATTCAATAATACTGTAGTATACTAATGGTATAAATACTGTACTATTCACTGACCCACATTCAATAATACTATAGTATACTAATGGTATAAATACTGTACTATTCACTGACCCACATTCAATAATACTGTAGTATACTAATGGTATAAATACTGTACTATTCATTGACCCATATTCACTAATACTATAGTATACTAATGGTATAAATACTGTGCTATTCACTGACCCACATTCAATAATACCATAGTATTCTAATGGTATAAATACTGTACTATTCACTGACCCACATTACATAATACTATAGTATACTAATGGTATAAATACTGTACTATTCACTGACCCACATTCAATAATACTGTAGTATACTAATGGTATAAATACTGTACTATTCACTGAAGCTTTTTTGCTGTCATTATTTGAGTATTTAGTGTAGTGTTTTGGAAGTCTGTTGTGTGAAAAACCCAGCAGCTTTGCTGTTCTTGAGTCAAACCGGTGCGCGTGATACCTACTACCAAACCCTGTTCAAAGGCACTTAAAGCTTTTCCATTCACCCTTAATGGCACACGTACACAATCGATGTCTCAGTAGTCTCAAGGCTTAAAAATCTTTCTTTAACCATTTACTGCAGTGGGCTAAATCAGGGTCACACAGAGTGGTTCTTGGTAGTCTTAAACTAATCTACTTGGAAACAAGTGTGTCCACCTCACACACATGGATATGTGTTTCAACTAAAGAAGACACCTGTACCATGTCAGATACAGAGTTGACATTTATTACATTTTGAGTTTGCATCCCAATATTACACTTTATATACATCACAGAAGACTGAAACTGAAATGTTTGACATTAGAAAATGTTAGATTATTTTTTGCATTACACCAATGAGGAGGCTTTTTTGTCTTTGACTACCCCGTCTCTTCCCCTTCACCTGGAATGAAACAAATCCCTTTCTAGAGTAAAATGTAAGGTAGCAAATGTGAAAACTCTGCAAGGGGTGTGTAGACTTTCACTAGGCCCTGTACTTGAACCGAGATAGCATCTATAATAGAACAGCCTCATTCTAAGATCTGGGACTGGCTGATAGGGCTAGACGTATTTGAAGGTGACCCATCTATATGCAGGCCCTGGTCAAAACAAGTGCACTATACAAGGGATAGGTTGGTATTTGGGACGTCTTTCATCATTCCCTCCTAGTGCCCATAAGATTTTTGGAAAACAGAGACACTTAAAAATGACTTTAAGATAATGACATGAGGGCAGACACAGATCGATACTCTCTTTTTAAACCCTTGGAATATAAAGCTCTGTGGTGGGGGGCTTGTCGAGGGTAGGGTTGTAATGCTGGGGGGGCCTTGTCGAAGGGAGGGTAGTGATGCTGGGGGGGCCTTGTCGAGGGTAGGGTAGTAATGCTGGGGGGGCCTTGTCGAAGGGAGGGTAGTGATGCTGGGAGGCCTTGTCAAAGGGAGGGTTGTGATGCTGGGGGGGCCTTGTCGAGGGTAGGGTAGTAATGCTGGGGGGGCCTTGTCGAGGGTAGGGTAGTAATGCTGGGGGGGCCTTGTCGAAGGGAGGGTAGTAATGCTGGGGGGGCCTTGTCAAAGGGAGGGTAGTGATGCTGGGAGGCCTTGTCAAAGGGAGGGTTGTGATGCTGGGGGGGCCTTGTCGAGGGTAGGGTAGTAATGCTGGGGGGGCCTTGTCGAAGGGAGGGTAGTGATGCTGGGGGGGCCTTGTCAAAGAGAGGGTTGTGATGCTGGGGGGGCCTTGTCAAAGAGAGGGTTGTGATGCTGGGGGGGCCTTGTCAAAGAGAGGGTTGTGATGCTGGGGGGGCCTTGTCAAAGAGAGGGTTGTGATGCTGGGGGGGCCTTGTCAAAGAGAGGGTTGTGATGCTGGGGGGGCCTTGTCAAAGAGAGGGTTGTGATGCTGGGGGGGCCTTGTCAAAGAGAGGGTTGTGATGCTGGGGGGGCCTTGTCAAAGAGAGGGTTGTGATGCTGGGGGGGCCTTGTCAAAGAGAGGGTTGTGATGCTGGGGGGGCCTTGTCGAAGAGAGGGTAGTGATGCTGGGGGGGCCTTGTCAAAGGGAGGGTTGTGATGCTGGGAGGCCTTGTCAAAGGGAGGGTTGTGATGCTGGGGGGGCCTTGTCGAGGGTAGGGTAGTAATGCTGGGGGGGCCTTGTCCGAAGGGAGGGTTGTGATGCTGGGAGGCCTTGTCAAAGGGAGGGTAGTGATGCTTGGAGGCTTGTCAAAGGGAGGGTTGTGATGCTGGGAGGCCTTGTCAAAGGGAGGGTAGTGATGCTGGGAGGCCTTGTCAAAGGGAGGGTTGTGATGCTGGGAGGCCTTGTCAAAGGGAGGGTAGTGATGCTTGGAGGCTTGTCAAAGGGAGGGTAGTAATGCTGGGGGGGCCTTGTCAAAGGGAGGGTTGTGATGCTGGGAGGCCTTGTCAAAGGGAGGGTAGTGATGCTTGGAGGCTTGTCAAAGGGAGGGTTGTGATGCTGGGAGGCCTTGTCAAAGGGAGGGTAGTGATGCTGGGAGGCCTTGTCAAAGGGGAGGGTAGTGATGCTGGGAGGCCTTGTCAAAGGGAGGGTAGTGATGCTGGGAGGCCTTGTCCAGGGGAGGGTAGAGATGCTGGGGGGGCTTGTCAAAGGGGAGGGTAGTGATGCTGGGAGGCCTTGTCAAAGGGAGGGTAGTGATGCTGGGAGGCCTTGTCCAGGGGAGGGTAGAGATGCTGGGGGGGCCTTGTCAAAGGGGAGGGTAGTGATGCTGGGAGGCCTTGTCCAGGGGAGGGTTGTGATGCTGGGGGGGCCTTGTCCAGGGGAGGGTTGTGATGCTGGGGGGGCCTTGTCAAAGGGGAGGGTAGTGATGCTGGGAGGCCTTGTCAAAGGGAGGGTAGTGATGCTGGGAGGCCTTGTCCAGGGGAGGGTAGAGATGCTGGGGGGGCTTGTCAAAGGGGAGGGTTGTGATGCTGGGAGGCCTTGTCAAAGAGAGGGTTGTGATGCTGGGGGGGCCTTGTCGAGGGGAGGGTAGTAATGCTGGGGGGGCTTGTCAAAGGGAGGGTTGTGATGCTGGGGGGGCATTGTCAAAGGGAGGGTAGTGATGCTGGGAGGCCTTGTTGAGGGGAGGGTAGTGATGCTGGGAGACCTTGTCAAAGGGAGGGTTGTGATGCTGGGAGGCCTTGTTGAGGGGAGGGTAGTGATGCTGGGAAGCCTTGTCAAAGGGATGGTTGTGATGCTGGGAGGCCTTGTCAAAGGGAGGGTTGTGATGCTGGGAGGCCTTGTCAAAGGGAGGGTTGTGATGCTGGGAGGCCTTGTCCAGGGGAGGGTTGTGATGCTGGGAGGCCTAGTCGAGGGGAGGATAGAGATGCTGGGGGGGCCTTGTTGAGGGGAGGGTTGTGATGCTGGGAGGCCTTGTCCAGGGGAGGGTTGTGATGCTGGGAGGCCTTGTCCAGGGGAGGGTTGTGATGCTGGGAGGCCTTGTCCAGGGGAGGGTTGTGATGCTGGGAGGCCTTGTCCAGGGGAGGGTTGTGATGCTGGGAGGCCTTGTCCAGGGGAGGGTAGAGATGCTGGGGGGCCTTGTCCAGGGGAGGGTAGAGATGATGGGGGGGCCATGTCCAGGGGAGGGTAGAGATGCTGGGGGGGCCTTGTTGAGGGGAGGGTAGTGATGCTGGGAGGGGCAGACAGGTCAATGGGATCAACCAGACAGGTCAGTGATGGACTGTGTTAGACTGTGCTGGGCTATTTGATGGACTGTGTTAGGCTGGGCTATTTGATGGACTGTGTTAGGCTGGGCAGGGCTATTTGATGGACTGTGTTAGGCTGGGCAGGGCTATTTGATGGACTGTGTTAGGCTGGGCAGGGCTATTTGATGGACTGTGTTAGGCTGGGCTATTTGATGGACTGTGTTAGGCTGGGCAGGTCTATTTGATGGACTGTGTTAGGCTGGGCAGGGCTATTTGATGGACTGTGTTAGGCTGGGCTATTTGATGGACTGTGTTAGGCTGGGCAGGGCTTCTTGATGGACTGTGTTAGGCTGGGCTATTTGATGGACTGTGTTAGGCTGGGCTGGGCTATTTGATGGACTGTGTTAGGCTGGGCAGGTCTATTTGATGGACTGTGTTAGGCTGGGCAGGGCTATTTGATGGACTGTGTTAGGCTGGGCTATTTGATGGACTGTGTTAGGCTGGGCTGGGCTATTTGATGGACTGTGTTAGGCTGGGCAGGTCTATTTGATGGACTGTGTTAGGCTGGGCAGGGCTATTTGATGGACTGTGTTAGGCTGGGCAGGGCTATTTGATGGACTGTGTTAGGCTGGGCAGGTCTATTTGATGGACTGTGTTAGGCTGGGCAGGGCTATTTGATGGACTGTGTTAGGCTGGGCAGGGCTATTTGATGGACTGTGTTAGGCTGGGCAGGGCTATTTGATGGACTGTGTTAGGCTGGGCAGGTCTATTTGATGGACTGTGTTAGGCTGGGCAGGGCTATTTGATGGACTGTGTTAGGCTGGGCAGGGCTATTTGATGGACTGTGTTAGGCTGGGCAGGGCTATTTGATGGACTGTGTTAGGCTGGGCAGGGCTATTTGATGGACTGTGTTAGGCTGGGCAGGTCTATTTGATGGACTGTGTTAGGCTGGGCAGGGCTATTTGATGGACTGTGTTAGGCTGGGCAGGTCTATTTGATGGACTGTGTTAGGCTGGGAAGGGCTATTTGATGGACTGTGTTAGGCTGGGCAGGGCTATTTGATGGACTGTGTTAGGCTGGGCAGGTCTATTTGATGGACTGTGTTAGGCTGGGCAGGGCTATTTGATGGACTGTGTTAGGCTGGGCAGGGCTATTTGATGGACTGTGTTAGGCTGGGCAGGGCTATTTGATGGACTGTGTTAGGCTGGGCTATTTGATGGACTGTGTTAGGCTGGGCTATTTGATGGACTGTGTTAGGCTGGGCAGGTCTATTTGATGGACTGTGTTAGGCTGGGCAGGGCTATTTGATGGACTGTGTTAGGCTGGGCAGGGCTATTTGATGGACTGTGTTAGGCTGGGCTATTTGATGGACTGTGTTAGGCTGGGCAGGGCTATTTGATGGACTGTGTTAGGCAGGTCTATTTGATGGACTGTGTTAGGCAGGTCTATTTGATGGACTGTGTTAGGCAGGTCTATTTGATGGACTGTGTTAGGCTGGGGGGGAGTGGAGTGTAGGCAGGTGCTTATAATCTCTGTTCGGCCAACCCCTTCCCTGCCGCTTCCCTTAGACCAGTACACTAGCTGCTTATTGGGGAAATCGATGTATGAAGTGAGAGGTGCAGTCAGTATTCCCTTTCCCTGTTATAATCTGCTTCCGGCAGAGGCTGGGGGAATCGATGCCAGTCAGTCAGGGGTGCAGGCGCTGGGGTGAAGACTATCACTGCTTTTCAGGGGGAAAAGAGAGGTCAAGAGATGGAGGAGAGGTTAAGGCGGGTGCAGACAAAGGGGTGTAGTTTGCAAAGCTCATCTTGGCCTCTGTGTAATGGAGCGTCATCTCTGGGATATTGTCTGTCATCTCTGGGGTATAGTCTGATTGTCTGTCATCTCTGGGATATTGTCTGTCATCTCTGGGGTATTGTCTGATTGTCTGTCATCTCTGGGATATTGTCTGTCATCTCTGGTGGTATTGTCTGATTGTCTGTCATCTCTGGGATATTGTCTGATTGTCTGTCATCTCTGGAATATATTCTGATTGTCTGTCATCTCTGGAAAATATTCTGATTGTCTGTCATCTCTGGGGTATTGTCTGATTGTCTGTCATCTCTGGAATATATTCTGATTGTCTGTCATCTCTGGAAAATATTCTGATTGTCTGTCATCTCTGGGGTATTGTCTGATTGTCTGTCATCTCTGGAATATATTCTGATTGTCTCTCATCTCTGGGATATTGTCTGATTGTCTGTCATCTCTGGAATATATTCTGATTGTCTGTCATCTCTGGGGTATTGTCTGATTGTCTGTCATCTCTGGAATATATTCTGATTGTCTGTCATCTCTGGGGTATTGTCTGATTGTCTGTCATCTCTGGAATATATTCTGATTGTCTGTCATCTCTGGGATATTGTCTGATTATCTGTCATCTGTGGGATATTGTCTGATTGTCTGTCATCTCTGGGATATTGTCTGAATATCTGTCATCTGTGGGATATTGTCTGATTGTCTGTCATCTCTGGGATATTGTCTGAATATCTGTCATCTGCACTAGCTGTTTCAGCTTTATGAGCTGCTTATTTGGGATGGGGATATGAATGGACGGCTGTCAGTCAGTCAGTCAGTGGTGGTGCAGGGGAGGGGTAATCGTTTGGATACAGATAGAGGTTAGAGGTGAAGATAGGGATGATGAGGGGTAGAGGGATAATGAGGGGTAGAGGTGTAGATGGAGGGATAATGAGGGGTAGAGGGATAATGAGGGGTAGAGGTGTAGATGGAGGGATAATGAGGGGTAGAGGGATAATGAGGGGTAGAGCTAATTTGGGAGAAGAGAGGATGGTAACATCTTGGAACAGAGAGGATGGTAGCATCTTGGAACAGAGAGGATGGTAGCATCTTGGAACAGAGAGGATGGTAACATCTTGGAACAGAGAGGATGGTAACATCTTGGAACAGAGAGGATGGTAACATCTTGGAACAGAGAGGATGGTAGCATCTTGGAACAGAGAGGATGGTAACATCTTGGAGCAGAGAGGATGGTAACATCTTGGAGCAGAGAGGATGGTAGCATCTTGGAACAGAGAGGATGGTAACAGCTTGGAACAGAGAGGATGGTAGCATCTTGGAACAGAGAGGATGGTAGCATCTTGGAACAGAGAGGATGGTAGCATCTTGGAACAGAGAGGATGGTAACATCTTGGAACAGAGAGGATGGTAACATCTTGGAACAGAGAGGATGGTAGCAGCTTGGAACAGAGAGGATGGTAGCATCTTGGAACAGAGAGGATGGTAACATCTTGGAGCAGAGAGGATGGTAACATCTTGGAACAGAGAGGATGGTAACATCTTGGAGCAGAGAGGATGGTAGCATCTTGGAACAGAGAGGATGGTAGCATCTTGGAACAGAGAGGATGGTAACATCTTGGAACAGAGAGGATGGTAACATCTTGGAACAGAGAGGATGGTAACATCTTGGAACAGAGAGGATGGTAACATCTTGGAGCAGAGAGGATGGTAGCATCTTGGAACAGAGAGGATGGTAACAGCTTGGAACAGAAAGGATGGTAGCATCTTGGAACAGAGAGGATGGTAGCATCTTGGAACAGAGAGGATGGTAGCATCTTGTAACAGAGAGGATGGTAACATCTTGGAACAGAGAGGATGGTAACATCTTGGAACAGAGAGGATGGTAGCAGCTTGGAACAGAGAGGATGGTAGCAGCTTGGAACAGAGAGGATGGTAGCATCTTGGAACAGAGAGGATGGTAACATCTTGGAGCAGAGAGGATGGTAACATCTTGGAGCAGAGAGGATGGTAGCATCTTGGAACAGAGAGGATGGTAACATCTTGGAACAGAGAGGATGGTAGCATCTTGGAACAGAGAGGATGGTAGCATCTTGGAACAGATAGGATGGTAACATCTTGGAGCAGAGAGGATGGTAGCATCTTGGAGCAGAGAGGATGGTAGCATCTTGGAACAGAGAGGATGGTAGCATCTTGGAGCAGAGAGGATGGTAGCATCTTGGAACAGAGAGGATGGTAGCATCTTGGAACAGAGAGGATGGTAGCATCTTGGAACAGAGAGGATGGTAGCATCTTGGAACAGAGAGGATGGTAGCAGCTTGGAACAGAGAGGATGGTAACATCTTGGAACAGAGAGGATGGTAACATCTTGGAACAGAGAGGATGGTAGCAGCTTGGAACAGAGAGGATGGTAGCAGCTTGGAACAGAGAGGATGGTAGCAGCTTGGAACAGAGTGCTGAGAGGAGAGGAGGGCGGTAGCAAGGCGTATTAGGGTAGCGGCTTGGAACAGAGTGGATGGTAGCAAGGCATTTCAGGGTAGCGGGCAGTAATTGATTGTTTGGCTAATAAGTAATGATGAGGTCGGGGATTTTGGGAATAGAATTCTAATGACTCTGTCAGGACTCTGATGATAGAGGAACCTTTGGGAGCCCCACGAAAATATGGATCTGATAAATTCATATGCCACCGGGCACAGATGTCAATTCAACGTCTATTCCAAGGTGCTTCAAAATAGTTTCATTGATGTTGAGAAAACACTGATTGAATTCATGTGTGTGCCCAGGGGGACTACACTGTGCTACACAGCACCGGAGCTACCTAAACTCTACCTAACTACCTATACTCTAACTAAACTCTACCTAACTACCTATACTCTAACTAAACTCTACCTAACTACCTATACTCTAACTAAACTCTACCTAACTACCTATACTCTAACTAAACTCTACCTAACTACCTATACTCTAACTAAACTCTACCTAACTACCTATACTCTAACTAAACTCTACCTAACTACCTATACTCTAACTAAACTCTACCTAACTACCTATACTCTAACTAAACTCTACCTAACTACCTATACTCTACCTAAACTCTAACTAAACTCTACCTAACTACCTATACTCTAACTAAACTCTACCTTACTACCTGTACTTTAACTAAACTCTACTTAACTACCTATACTCTAACTAACTACCTATACTCTAACTAACTACCTATACTCTAACTAAACTCTACCTAACTACCTATACTCTACCTAAACTCTAACTAAACTCTACCTTACTACCTGTACTTTAACTAAACTCTACCTAACTACCTATACTCTAACTAACTACCTATACTCTAACTAACTACCTATACTCTAACTAACTACCTATACTCTAACTAAACTCTACCTAACTACCTATACTCTACCTAAACTCTAACTAAACTCTACCTTACTACCTAAACTCTAACTAAACTCTACCTTACTACCTGTACTTTAACTAAACTCTACCTAACTACCTGTACTTTAACTAAACTCTACCTAACTACCTAAACTCTACCTAACTACCTATACTCTAACTAAACTCTACCCACTCTACCTAAACTCTACCTAACTACCTGTACTTTAACTAAACTCTACCTAACTACCTAAACTCTACCTAACTACCTGTACTTTAACTAAACTCTACCTAACTACCTAAACTCTACCTAACTACCTATACTCTAACTAAACTCTACCCACTCTACCTAAACTCTACCTAACTACCTATACTCTAACTAAACTCTACCTAACTACCTATACTCTACCTAACTACCTATACTCTAACTAAACTCTACCCACTCTACCTATACTCTAAATAACTACCTATACTCTAACTAAACTCTACCTAACTACCTAAACTCGACCTAAACTCTAACTAACTACCTATACTCTAACTAAACTCTACCTAACTACCTATACTCTAACTAAACTCTACCTAACTACCTATACTCTAACTAAACTCTACCTAACTACCTAAACTCTACCTAAACTCTACCTTACTACCTATACTCTAACTAAACAACCTATATACTTCCTTAGGACCAGACATCATTCTGGCTCTAGAATATGTATTGAAGGGTTAAACCAACAGGACCAGACATCATTCTGCCTCTAGAAGATGTAGTGAAGGGTTAAACCAACAGGACCAGACATCATTCTGCCTCTAGAAGATGTAGTGAAGGGTTAAACCAACAGGACCAGACATCATTCTGCCTCTAGAAGATGTAGTGAAGGGTTAAACCAACAGGAGCAGACATCATTCTGCCTCTAGACGATGTAGTGAAGGGTAAACCAACAGGACCAGACATCATTCTGCCTCTAGACAATGTAGTGAAGGGTTAAACCAACAGGACCAGACATCATTCTGCCTCTAGAAGATGTAGTGAAGGGTAAACCAACAGGACCAGACATCATTCTGCCTCTAGATGATGTATTGAAGGGTTAAACCAACAGGACCAGACATCATTCTGCTCTAGAAGATGTATTGAAGGGTTAAACCAACAGGACCAGACATCATTCTGCTCTAGAAGATGTAGTGAAGGGTTAAACCAACAGGACCAGACATCATTCTGCCTCTAGACGATGTAGTGAAGGGTTAAACCAACAGGACCAGACATCATTCTGCCTCTAGACGATGTAGTGAAGGGTAAACCAACAGGACCAGACATCATTCTGCCTCTAGAAGATGTAGTGAAGGGTTAAACCAACAGGACCAGACATCCTTCTGCCTCTAGACAATGTAGTGAAGGGTTAAACCAACAGGACCAGACATCATTCTGCCTCTAGACGACGTAGTGAAGGGTTAAACCAATAGGACCAGACATCATTCTGCCTCTAGACGATGTAGTGAAGGGTTAAACCAACAGGACCAGACATCATTCTGCCTCTAGACGATGTAGTGAAGGGTTAAACCAACAGGACCAGACATCATTCTGTCTGTAGAAGATGTAGTGAAGGGTTAAACCAACAGGACCAGACATCAATCATGTGTTCGTCATTGGACTCAATATTCTAGTCAGGATCCCCTCATCCCCACCAGTTGTTGGAGATTATTCTGTTGGTTATCGTTTGTTTCTGGTTGTGGTTGTTGTTCCGTCTCTCCAATATCCATTAATCTGCCGTTAGCTGAGCTGCTGTTCAACAGTTTGTTTCAACAGCAGCTGTTGTGTAGCGAGGCTGATCAGCTGTGTGTGTGTGTGTGTGTGTGTGTGTGTGTGTGTGTGTGTGTGTGTGTGTGTGTGTGTGTGTGTGTGTGTGTGTGTGTGTGTGTGTGTGCGTGTGTGTGTGTGTGCGTGTGCGTGTGTGCGTGCGTGTGTGCGTGCGTGCGTGCGTGCGTGCGTGCGTGCGTGCGTGCGTGCGTGCGTGCGTGCGTGCGTGCGTGCGTGCGTGCGTGCGTGAGTGAGTGAGTGATCCTCTCAAGTAGAACCAGAGGCTGTTTCACTGAACAACCAAGGTTGTCTCAGGGCTCGCATCAATACCTGTGTGTGACCGCATCGACAAGCCACCCAGATGCTCTCACCAACAGCTGTTTATTTATAAGTGTTGTTTCAGATGACAATTAGCAGCAGCCTCCCCTCCACTCCTCAGGGCGACGGTGATGTGATGTTGAAGACATACAGTCTGGATTAAACAGTAGTTCTGTCTACCTCCTAAATGGAATCCTATACCAGCTATGTATGATTACCACTCTGGGATGTGGAGTGTTTGTACGGGACGGGATGGAGCTCATTGTAGTTCGTTTTCATTTCAATGGCTGATCAACCGACTGATAAATCCTTCCAGGGATCTGATGGTTCCATGCTCAGGGTCTTTGAAGATGTGAAGTGCTGTCGGCAGCTGTGAGAAGACGAGAGGAGGATGCCAGGCCCTCCAGTCTCCTCTTTTCCTTCTCTCCTCCTGGGCGATGGAGAGGATACATAGCTGAGGGAGAAAATAGATAATGATCTTAAAAGTCATAGACTCATAGAAAACTGAGCAAGTCACCAAAGAGACATGAAACTGCTTCCTGATCAAACAGAAGAAAAGTTTCATATCAAGAATCAGAACATTATAATTTCCATAATTGTCCATAATTGTACTTTGAGCTGACTGCTGTCTTGATAAATGGGGGTGGGTGAGGGGGGGGGGGGGTGAGCGGACAGTGTATGTGTGTGTGTGTGGGGGGGGGGGGGGGGCTGTGTTTGTGTTTGTGTTTGTCAAATAAATCTAATCACATCTTATTTGTCACATGCTTGGTGAACAACAGGTATAGACTAACAGTGAAATGTTTACTTTAGGGCCCTCTCCAACAACACAGAGAGAAATAAACTAGAGAAATAATAGAAAGTAAATAACAATGAGTACAGATAACTTGACTACAAACACCTGATACCTGGTATAAACTTGGCTATAAACACATGATACCAGGTAATAACTTGGCTATTAACATGGGGCACCAGGTAATAACTTGACAATAAACATGGGGTACCAGGTAATAACGTGGCTATAAACACATGACACCAGGTAATAACTTGACTATGAACACCAGGTAATAGGGGTGGCAGGTAGGCTAGTGGTTAGAGCATTGAGTCAGTAACCGAAAGGGCAAGGCAGTTAACGTCTTACGGCTTAGGGGTAGAAGCTGTTTAGGGTCCTGTTGGTTCAAGACATGGTGATCCGGTATCGCTTGCTGTGCGATAGCAGAGAGAACACTATGAATTGGTTGCCTGGAATCTTTGACAAGTATTTGGGGCCTTCTTCTAACACCACATAGGGGACCTGGATGACAGGGAGCTTGGCCCTAGTTATGTACTGGGCCATATGCACTGTCCTCTGTAGCACCTTGCGGTTGGATGCCAACCAGTCAAGATGATCGCAATGGTGCAGCTGTAGAACTTTTTGAGGATCTGAGGGCCCGTGGCGAATCTTTTAAGCCTCTTACGGGGCTTCACGACTGTGTTGGTGTGTTAGGACCGTTATAGTTTGTTGGTGATGTGGACATCAAGGAACTTCAAACTCTCGACCCGCTACCCTACAGCCCATCGATGTGAATGGGGGAGAGTTCGGCCCTGTTTAGTTCCAGGGTCCTTAGCTTAGTGATGAGTCTCGAGGATACTATGGTGTTGAACGCTGAGCTATAGTCGATGAACAGCCATCTGACTTAAAGTACCAGTCAAAAGTTTGGACAAATCTACTCATTCATGGGTTTTTCTTTATTTTGACTGTTTCCTACATTGTAGAATAATGGTGAAGACATCAAAACAAGCAGGAACCAGGAAGATAGATTTATGGTCAGGTTTGCCAAATGTAGGGCGAGGGAGAACTGTGTATGCATTTATTTGTGTGGAATAAAGGCTGCTCTTGTCACCTCTAGTTGCACAGGTGACATGCTGATAGAAATTAGGTATGTTTTCCTGCATTAAAGTTCCCGGCCACAAGGAGCGTCCACTCTGGATGAGCATTTTCTTGTTTGCTTATGGCCCTATACATTTTGTTGACTGCGGTCTTTGTGGCATTATCGGTTTGTGGTGGTAAATAGACGGCTACGAAAAATATAGATGAGAATTCTCTTGGTAAATAGTGTGGTCTACAGCTTATCATGAGCTAACCTCAAGACTTCATAAATATTAAAGATTGCACACCTGCTGTTGTTAATAAAGAGCTACACACCTCCTACTCGAGGTTACCCAAAGCTGCAGTTCGGTCTTGACAAAGAAAACCCAGCTAGATGTACAGTATATGATCCGTGTCATTGTTCAGCCACGACTCTGAGAAAACTATGAGATTACAGTGCTTCCGGTCTCGTTGATAGGATAGTCTCGAATGGAGCTCGTCCGGTTTGTCCTCCAGTGATTGGTTGATAGGATAGTCTCGAATGGAGCTCGTCCGGTTTGTTCTCCAGTGATTGGTTGATAGGATAGTCTCGAATGGAGCTCGTCTGGTTTGTTCTCCAGTGATTGGTTGATAGGATAGTCTCGAATGGAGCTCGTCCGGTTTGTTCTCCAGTGATTGGTTGATAGGATAGTCTCGAATGGAGCTCGTCCGGTTTGTTCTCCAGTGATTGGTTGATAGGATAGTCTCGAATGGAGCTCGTCCGGTTTGTTCTCCAGTGATTGGTTGATAGGATAGTCTCGAATGGAGCTCGTCCGGTTTGTTCTCCAGTGATTGGTTGATAGGATAGTCTCGAATGGAGCTCGTTCGGTTTGTTCTCCAGTGATTGTGTGTTCCCTATTAGAACGGATGGTAGAGGCAGTTTATGTTCTCGTCGACGTAGTCTCGTCAGGGAGCCCACTCGTTTGCCTCTCATCTGCCGTCTCTTCCTCTTTTCAAGTCCCGGGGTTTAGGTCCTGGTCTTCAATGAGCACTACGTCCAGAGCTGCTGACTTGTTGAGGTAGAAATATGCATCCAAATGGAGGTTAGTGATCACTGTGCTGATGTCCAGAAGATATTTTCGGTCATTGGAAATAATGGCAGAAATATTTTGAAAAACAAAGTTTAAGAAACAAACACAAAATAGCAGGATTGGTCAGGAGCCCGTAAGACGGCAGCTGTGTGTGGCATCCTGAGGTTCGAGGCCACCCAACATACTGATGGTTAACAGATACAGTTCTGATGTGGCCACCCAACATACTGTAGTAAATAGCAGCAGATATGCTTGGGGTTATACAGAACGCTACCTGCTGTCTGTCTGTCTGTCTGTCTGTCTGTCTGTCTGTCTGTCTGTCTGTCTGTCTGTCTGTCTGTCTGTCTGTCTGTCTGTCTGTCTGTCTGTCTGTCTGTCTGTCTGTCTGTCTGTCTGTCTGTCTGTCTGTCTGTCTGTCTGTCTGTCTGGTGAATAGATAAATGATCCCATCTAGTGTATGTATGAAATGTTTGAAGTTGGTTCATACTCTCAATGTTTTTCCATTCAGTTAGCAGCAAACAGGTCGATGGCTGGGACCAGCTGTCTTCCTCATGGCTGTGTGACTAGCTCTGAGGGGGGTGGCTGTGTGACTAGCTCTGGGGGGGGTGGCTGTGTAGCTATCTATGGGTAAGTGGCTGTGTGGATATCCTGTGGGGGTTGGCTGTTTGGCCATTTCTGAGGGGGGGGGGGGGGGGGTTGGCTGTGTGGATATCCTGTGGGGGTTGGCTATTTGGCCATCTCTGGGGGGGGGGGGGGGTTGGCTGTGTGGATATCCTGTGGGGGTTGGCTATTTGGCCATCTCTGGGGGGGGGGGGGGGGGGGGGTTGGCTGTGTGGATATGCTGTGGGGGTTGGCTGTTTATCTAAGTATCTCTGTGGCTATGTGTGTGTGTTTGTGTGTGTGTTTGTATATCTAAGTATATGTGTGTGTGTGTGTATATCTAAGTATATGTGTGTGTGTGGGTGTGTGTGTGTGTGTGTGTGTGTGTGTGTGTGTGTGTGTGTGTGTGTGTGTGTGGATGTGTGTGTGTGTGTGGATGTGTGTGTATATCTAAGTATGGGTGTGTGTGTATGTGTGTGTATATGTAAGTGTGTGTGTGTGTGTGTGTGTGTGTGTGTGTGTGTGGTGTGTGTGTGTGTGTGTGTGTGTGTGTGTGTGTGTGTGTGTATCTAAGTATGGGTGTGTGTGTATGTGTGTGTATATCTAAGTATGTGTGTGTGTGTGTGTGTGTGTGTGTGTGTGTGTGTGTGTGTGTGTGTGTGTGTGTGTGTGTGTGTGTGTGTGTGTGTGTTTTCTCTGGCTTGCAATGGCAGTAGAGTCCACAGAGAGTGGTCAGCAGTCCAGGACAAGTCAGAACAGATCATGCATGGATGCTGTACAGTATCATTTTATCCCTGCGGACCAGAGGTGCAAACAGGCAGTGTTCACTCACACCGTGTTCACTCACACAGCCACAGACATGTCCGTGTGTATAGCAACTGACCCTGGAACTGACCCTGTATATAGCAACTGACCCTGGAACTGACCCTGTATATAGCAACTGACCCTGGAACTGACGCTGTATATGGAACTGACCCTGTATATAGATACTGACCCTGGAACTGACAATGTATATTGCTACTGACACTGTATATAGATACTGACCCTGTATATAGATACTGACCCTGGAACAGACCCTGTATATAGATACTGACCCTGGAACTGACTGTATATGGCTACTGACCCTGTATATAGATACTGACCCTGTATATAGATACTGACCCTGTATATAGATACTGACCCTGTATATAGATACTGACCCTGTATATAGATACTGACCCTGTATATAGATACTGACCCTGTATATAGATACTGACCCTGTATATAGATACTGACCCTGGAACTGACCCTGTATATAGATACTGACCCTGGAACTGACAATGTATATGGCTACTGACCCTGTATATAGATACTGACGCTGTATATAGATACTGACCCTGTATATAGATACTGACCCTGTATATAAATACTGACCCTGTATATAGATACTGACCCTGGAACTGACTCTGTATATAGATACTGACCCTGTATATAGATACTGACCCTGTATATAGATACTGACCCTGTATATAGATACTGACCCTGTATATAGCTGCTGACCCTGTATATAGATACTGACCCTGTATATAGATACTGACCCTGTATATAGAAACTGACCCTGTATATATATACTGACCCTGTATATAGATACTGTCCCTGTATATAGATACTGACCCTGGAACTGACCCTGTATATAGATACTGACCCTGTATATAGATACTGTCCCTGTATATAGATACTGACCCTGGAACTGACCCTGTATATAGATACTGACCCTGGAACTGTCCCTGTATATAGATACTGACCCTGTATATAGATACTGACCCTGTATATAGCTACTGACCCTGTATATAGCTACTGACCCTGTATATAGATACTGACCCTGTATATAGATACTGACCCTGGAACTGACCCTGTATATAGCTACTGACCCTGTATATAGTTACTGACCCTGTATATAGAAACTGACCCTGTATATACAGTGGGGAGAACAAGTATTTGATACACTGGATTTTTGTTTTAGATTCCGTCTCTCACAGTTGAAGTGTACCTATGATAAAAATTACAGACCTCTACATGCTTTGTAAGTAGGAAAACCTGCAAAATCGGCAGTGTATCAAATACTTGTTCTCCCCAATGTAGATACTGACCCTGTATATATATACTGACCCTGTATATAGATACTGACCCTGTATATAGATACTGACACTGTATATAGCTACTGACCCTGTATATAGCTACTGACCCTGTATATAGATACTGACCCTGTATATATATACTGACCCTGTATATAGATACTGACCCTGTATATAGATACTGACCCTGTATATAGCTACTGATCCTGGATCTGTCCCTGTATGTAGATACTGACCCTGGATCTGTCCCTGTATGTAGATACTGACCCTGGATCTGTCCCTGTATGTAGATACTGACCCTGGATCTGTCCCTGTACGTAGATACTGACCCTGGATCTGTCCCTGTATGTAGATACTGACCCTGGATCTGTCCCTGTATGTAGATACTGACCCTGGATCTGTCCCTGTATGTAGATACTGACCCTGGATCTGTCCCTGTATGTAGATACTGACCCTGGATCTGTCCCTGTATGTAGATACTGACCCTGGATCTGTCCCTGTATGTAGATACTGATATTGATTACTGTGTTGTTGGGAATGAGCAACTAAGTATTCTCTGTACTAGTGCACGTGACAATAAAACACACACACTCACACACAGCCAAAGTTCATGTCCTCAGAGTTCTCCTTCAATGAGTCATTGAGCTGAGCTGTTTACACCCTAACCACAGGAGGTTGGTGCCACCCTAATTGGGGAGGACGGTCTTGTGGTAATGGCAAGAGCAGAATCTGTGGAATGGTATCCAATACATGTGACACATGGTTTCCATGGTTTCCATGTGTTTGATACCATTCCATTGACTCCGTTCAATACATTATTATGAGCCGTCCTCCCCTCAGCAGCCTCCACTGACCCTAACCATCTGTAAATAAGGCTGTGAGTACAGCAGCTCTCTGTTATACTCGTACCCTCCGGGGCTTGTTCCTGTACGCTACATTCTGAAAAACAACACACAGTAAAGACTCCTGATGACAAAGTCCTGTTCTGCTGCAACCTCATTCTCCCTCATCACTCTGTCTGCAATGCTATGTAGAACAGGGTGTCTGGAAACCGGGTCTCAGCACGCCTCCACCAGCCTCCACCCAGCCAGCCTCCACCCAGCCTCCACCCACCCAGCCTCCACCCACCCAGCCTCCACCCAGCACGCCTCCACCCAGCCTCCACCCAGCCAGCCTCCACCCAGCCTGCACCCACCCAGCCTCCACCCAGCCAGCCTCCACCCAGCCAGCCTCCACCCAGCCAGCCTCCTTCACCCAGCCACCACCACCCACCTACCCAGCCAGCCTCCTCCACCCACCCAGCCTCCACCCAGCCAGCCTCCACCCAGCCTCCACCACCCAGCCTCCTCCACCCAGCCAGCCTCCACCCAGCCTCCTCCACCCAGCCTCCTCCACCCAGCCTCCTCCACCGAGCCTCCTCCACCCAGCCAGCCTCCACCCAGCCTCCTCCACCCAGCCAGCCTCCACCCAGCCTCCTCCACCCAGCCAGCCTCCACCCAGCCTCCACCACCCAACCAGCCTCCACCTAGCCTCCTCCACCCAGCCAGCCTCCACCACCCAACCAGCCTCCACCTAGCCTCCTCCACCCAACCAGCCTCCACCCAGCCTCCTCCACCCAGCCTCCTCCACCCACCCAGCCTCCTCCACCCACCCAGCCTCCTCCACCCAGCCTCCTCCACCCAGCCTCCTCCACCCAGCCAGCCTCCACCCAGCCTCCTCCACCCAGCCTCCACCCAGCCTCCTCCACCCAGCCAGCCTCCACCCAGCCAGCCTCCACCCAGCCTCCTCCACCCAGCCTCCACCCAGCCTCCTCCACCCAGCCAGCCTCCACCCAGCCAGCCTCCACCCAGCCTCCTCCACCCAGCCTCCACCCAGCCAGCCTCCACCCAGCCTCCTCCACCCAGCCAGCCTCCACCCAGCCTCCTCCACCCAGCCTCCTCCACCCAGCCTCCTCCACCCAGCCTCCTCCACCCAGCCTCCTCCACCCAGCCTCCTCCACCCAGCCTCCACCCAACCTCCTCCACCCAGCCAGCCTCCACCCAACCTCCTCCACCCAGCCTCCTCCACCCAGCCTCCTCCACCCAGCCTCCTCCACCCAGCCAGCTCGGCTGTGCTCTGTCGTGTTTGATTTTGGTCTATAGTAGCAGCCCCTTGACTCCACTATGTTAACATTTACATAAATCCCCCTTGGACAGCATTTACATGGTCTTTAGAGCACCATTATGAACTGTGTGTCAAGGGAAAGCCAGCATGTATAGCCAAATGCCATCCACATGTATAGCTTAAAAATGTACAGCCTTTGTAATCAATAGTGAAACCTGCGTCCTGACTGATTGATTAGATAGTTAGTGTCTCAGCACCGGGAAGCTTGATGTTGGGGAGCTGTTTAGTTATGGGAGAGAGGACAATACATGGCACGACGTCGGCTCTCACTCCGGTCGGGATTTGATTGAGGTGGTGATTATACATCCATGTATTCATAAAGGCCAAATTAATAACACAGAGATGACTAGCCTAGTTAAATAAAGGTTACATTAAAACTAAAAAAATATATATTCAGACTAGTGGAGTGTTCTGTCAGTTAAAGACTAATCAGACTAGTGGAGTGTTCTGTCAGTTAAAGACTAATCAGACTAGTAGAGTGTTCTGTCAGTTAAAGACTAATCAGACTAGTAGAGTGTTCTGTCAGTTAAAGACTAATCAGACTAGTAGAGTGTTCTGTCAGTTAAAGACTAATCAGACTAGTAGAGTGTTCTGTCAGTTAAAGACTAATCAGACTAGTGGAGTGTTCTGTCAGTTAAAGACTAATCAGACTAGTAGAGTGTTCTGTCAGTTAAAGACTAATCAGACTAGTAGAGTGTTCTGTCAGTTAAAGACTAATCAGACTAGTGGAGTGTTCTGTCAGTTAAAGACTAATCAGACTAGTAGAGTGTTCTGTCAGTTAAAGACTAATCAGACTAGTAGAGTGTTCTGTCAGTTAAAGACTAATCAGACTAGTGGAGTGTTCTGTCAGTTAAAGACTAATCAGACTAGTAGAGTGTTCTGTCAGTTAAAGACTAATCAGACTAGTAGAGTGTTCTGTCAGTTAAAGACTAATCAGACTAGTAGAGTGTTCTGTCAGTTAAAGACTAATCAGACTAGTAGAGTGTTCTGTCAGTTAAAGACTAATCAGACTAGTGGAGTGTTCTGTCAGTTAAAGACTAATCAGACTAGTAGAGTGTTCTGTCAGTTAAAGACTAATCAGACTAGTAGAGTGTTCTGTCAGTTAAAGACTAATCAGACTAGTGGAGTGTTCTGTCAGTTAAAGACTAATCAGACTAGTAGAGTGTTCTGTCAGTTAAAGACTAATCAGACTAGTAGAGTGTTCTGTCAGTTAAAGACTAATCAGACTAGTGGAGTGTTCTGTCAGTTAAAGACTAATCAGACTAGTAGAGTGTTCTGTCAGTTAAAGACTAATCAGACTAGTGGAGTGTTCTGTCAGTTAAAGACCAATCAGACTAGTAGAGTGTTCTGTCAGTTAAAGACTAATCAGACTAGTAGAGTGTTCTGTCAGTTAAAGACTAATCAGACTAGTGGAGTGTTCTGTCAGTTAAAGACTAATCAGACTAGTGGAGTGTTCTGTCAGTTAAAGACTAATCAGACTAGTGGAGTGTTCTGTCAGTTAAAGACCAATCAGACTAGTGGAGTGTTCTGTCAGTTAAAGACTAATCAGACTAGTGGAGTGTTCTGTCAGTTAAAGACTAATCAGACTAGTAGAGTGTTCTGTCAGTTAAAGACTAATCAGACTAGTAGAGTGTTCTGTCAGTTAAAGACTAATCAGACTAGTGGAGTGTTCTGTCAGTTAAAGACTAATCAGACTAGTAGAGTGTTCTGTCAGTTAAAGACTAATCAGACTAGTAGAGTGTTCTGTCAGTTAAAGACCAATCAGACTAGTAGAGTGTTCTGTCAGTTAAAGACTAATCAGACTAGTGGAGTGTTCTGTCAGTTAAAGACTAATCAGACTAGTAGAGTGTTCTGTCAGTTAAAGACTAATCAGACTAGTAGAGTGTTCTGTCAGTTAAAGACTAATCAGACTAGTAGAGTGTTCTGTCAGTTAAAGACTAATCAGACTAGTAGAGTGTTCTGTCAGTTAAAGACTAATCAGACTAGTAGAGTGTTCTGTCAGTTAAAGACTAATCAGACTAGTAGAGTGTTCTGTCAGTTAAAGACTAATCAGACTAGTGGAGTGTTCTGTCAGTTAAAGACTAATCAGACTAGTGGAGTGTTCTGTCAGTTAAAGACTAATCAGACTAGTAGAGTGTTCTGTCAGTTAAAGTTTAGTATTATTATTAAAACAATGAAAAACAATTAGAACAAAAACACAAGAAGAACATGTGAAGGTCCGTTCCAGGGTCAGTGGCAGGGTCAGTTCCAGGGTCAGTTCCAGGGTCAGGGTCAGGGTCAGGGCCAGGGTCAGTGGCAGGGTCAGTGCCAGGGTCAGTGGCATGGTCAGTGCCAGGGTCAGTGCCAAGGTCAGTTCCAGGGTCAGTTCCAGGGTCAGTTCCAGGGTCTTTTCCAGGGTCAGTTCCAGGGTAAGGGTCAGTGCCAGGGTCAGTGCCAAGGTCAGTTCCAGGGTCAGTTCCCGGGTCAGTGCCAAGGTCAGTTCCAGGGTCAGTTCCAGGGTCAGTTCCAGGGTCAGTTCCAGGGTCAGTTCCAGGGTCATTTCCAGGGTCAGTTCCAGGGTCATTTCCAGGGTCAGTTCCAGGGCCAGTTCCCGGGTCAGTTCCAGGGTCAGTGCCAGGGTCAGTGCCAAGGTCAGTTCCAGGGTCAGTTCCAGGGTCAGTTCCAGGGTCATTTCCAGGGTCAGTGGCAGGGTCAGTTCCAGGGTCATTTCCAGGGTCAGTTTCAGGGTCAGTTCCAGGGTCAGTTCCAGGGTCAGTTCCAGGGTCAGTTCCAGGGTCAGGGAGACTGGAGAAGTGGGGATGGTGGATGTATGGGGGTGTAGATCGCTTTCAGAGGAATATGTAAACAAAGACTGTATGGAGAGATGTATACAAATCCTGTTATATGACTGGACTTCATAACACATCCCTACAGCCATTTGTGTCCCAAATGGCACCATATTCCCTTTATAGTGCACTTCTTTGACCAGAGCCCATAGGGTATAGGTTGCGGTTTGGGATGGACCTTACATGGCTGGAATTAGTAGCAGTTCCTAATGCTCAGCTAACCCTAACGCTAACCCCTAACCCTAACCCCTAACCCTAACCCCTAACCCTAACCCTAACCCTAACCCCTAACCCCTAACCTCTAACCCCTAACCCTAACCCTAACCCTAACCCCTAACCCTGACCCCTAACCCCTAACCCTAACACCAACCCTAATCCCAACCCCAACCCCAACCCCTAACCCTTAACCCCTAACCCTTACCCCCTAACCCCTAACCCCTAACCCTAACCCTAACCATAACCCTAACCCTAACCCTAACCCTTAACCCCTAACCCTAACCCTAACCCTAAACCCCTAACCCCTAACCCTAACCCTTAACCCCTAACCCCTAACCCTTAACCCTTAACCCCTAACCCTTAACCCCTAACCCTAACCCCTAACCCCTAACCCCTAACCCCTAACCCTAACCCTTAACCCCTAACCCTAAACCCCTAACCCCTAACCCTTAACCCCTAACCCCACACATCTAACCCCTAACCCTAACCCTTAACCCCTAACCCCTAACCCTTAACCCCTAACCCCTAACCCTAACCCTAACCCTTAACCCCTAACCCTAACCCCTAACCCTTAACCCCTAACCCTAACCCTAACCCTAATCCCTTAACCCTAACCCCTAACCCCTAACCCCTAACCCTTAACCCCTAACCCTAACACCAACCCTAACCCTAACCCTTAACCCCTAACCCTAACCCTAACCCTTAACCCCTAACCCCTAACCCCTAACCCTAACCCTAACCCTAACCCTAAACCCCTAACCCCTAACCCTTAACCCCTAACCCTTAACCCCTAACCCCTAACCCCTAACCCCTAACCCTAACCCTAACCCTAAACCCCTAACCCCTAACCCTTAACCCCTAACCCCTAACCCTTAACCCCTAACCCCTAACCCTTAACCCTTAACCCCTAACCCCTAACCCTAACCCCTAACCCCACACATCTAACCCCTAACCCTAACCCTTAACCCCTAACCCCTAACCCTAACCCTTAACCCCTAACCCCTAATCCCTAACCCTAACCCCTAACCCTTAACCCCTAACCCTAACCCTAACCCTAATCCCTTAACCCTAACCCCTAACCCTTAACCCTTAACCCCTAACCCCTAACCCTTAACCCCTAACCCCTAACCCCTAACCCTTAACCCCTAACCCCTAACCCCTAACCCCTAACCCTTAACCCTAACCCTTAACCCCTAACCCCTAACCCCTAACCCATCCCAAACTGTAGCTACCTACCTTCCATACTGGAACAGTCAGACACATCCATTCCCTCTCACAGAGTGTTATTTCTATCAGTTGAAGACAGGAAGACAGGCAGCATAAACCTGTGTCTTCCAGATGGGCGGGAGGGGGATAAAACTGTGCTGTCAGTGAAATATTCCTCCCTTCCTCTCCTCCTCTCATCCTTCTATTCTGTGATGCATCATACCAAAACATATCCCTGCACAATTCAATGGGATTTCCAATTTAAATGCAAATTTCCACTGGACTTCACAAAGAGAAGCAGGAAACCATTCAATACAGCAATGAATTATACATTTTAATTAACCAGCCAACACGCCTATTCAGCTTATAGGAGAAATAAGAAATGAATAAATAAATATGAGGTCCTAAATGTGTGGATAAGAGGGAGGACTCTGAGGCTGGGTGGGGATGCTGAGAGCCAGAGGCCACCATTAAGTAAAATATTCTCAGCTGCCACATATCTAGAGTATTGTTCCTGCTTTGATGAGCTAAATACCACTTCTAGACTGACAAAGAGAGAGAGAAGCAGACAGGGTGTGTCCTAAATGACATCCTATTTCTTATATAGAGCCTTATGGGCTCTGGTCTAAAGTAGTGCACTATATAGGGAGTAGGGTTCTATAGGGCTCTGGTCTAAAGTAGTGCACTATATAGGGAATAGGGTTCTATCGGGCTCTGGTCTAAAGTAGTGCACTACATAGGGAATAGGGTTCTATCGGGCTCTGGTCTAAAGTAGTGCACTATCTAGGGAATAGGGTTCTATCGGGCTCTGGTCTAAAGTAGTGCACTACATAGGGTTCCCTTTTGGACTCTGACAGAGCCAGGCAAACAGGGAGATGTGGATTGGATAGAGCTGACTGGGGATGCAGTTTTAATTTCACCCTGTCACTCGCTTTCTAGTTCTGTAAAGATGAAATATATACCACGTGTCAATCACCATGACGGTGCGGAGTCTCAGAAGGATCTTCCACAAAGTTGTTTGAACCAGAACTGGGTTTTGAAATTAAATGAAATATAAGGGATTTAATTTCCATTCAGAAGAGATTGACGGCAAAATGCATCTCAAATGGCACCCTATTCCCTATATAGTGCACTACTTTAGACCAGAGCCAATAGTGCACTATGTAGGGAATAGGGTGGCATTTGGGATACATCCCTAAGGTAGAACTGGTCAGATCATTATAGAAACAGGAAGTAGAAAGGCAGAACTCCTGGTCTGTTTCATATGACTTTGTAGTCAAATTAGCAGAGTTACACTCTCTTCTTCTGCAGACTGGATGAGGTCCTAATGATTGCAGCATTATGGTAACTAGAGTGGGAATTGGAAGCAGTTTGAATCACCTTAGTACTACCTTGCAAAAACATAGAACTAGAGAATACATTTCCTGTGATTTAAAATCCTCTACCAGTCTCCATTAATGTTGCGTTTACATAAACAGCTGAGAACCTTGAATCATTGTTGGGGTCATTCCATTTCAACTTCTGTCAATTCAGAAAGCAAAACAAAGTCCTATTCTAATAACTATGTGTCCTCGTTGAAAAGCGTTGAAGACAATTGGAAATTCCGTGTACTTCTGGAACTGACTGAAAATGAAATGGAATTGAGCCCGAACCTGACCAGACTAATGTTCCCATTTCACTGCACATCTCCCCGTGTGTTCAAACTGCTTCATTTTGTTCTGCTGTCAGACATGGAAGTAGTTGCAAAGGGTTTCTGCTGCTCTTTGGCTCCAGGTCTGATACGGACCGTCTCAGTATTATAGCTTCCATTCCTCATTGTAATGGTTAAATAAACCTCTGACCATCACTCATAGTGGTATTATTCTCGCATGTGTTTAAATGATCTCTCTTTGTTGAGTAACATATTCAACTGGACAACCAATTCATGTAATTTGAACTAAATGTAACTTATATATATATATATATATATAAAAAAGTAGAATAATATTCTCAAATCTTTAGTGTTTTTTTACACTTGAAATGGTTATTTACTATTGTAAACCCTCCCACCAGTTATAAAAGCAACAGATTGATCGTCCAAACGTTGATCTTGCTTCCTTGGGAGATGTCATGTAAGGAGCGGTTGATGTTGGGCCTCCTTTAAAATGCTTCCTTGGGAGATGTCATGTAAGGAGCGGTTGATGTTGGGCCTCCTGTAAAATGCTTCCTTGGGAGATGTCATTTAAGGAGCGGTTGATGTTGGGCCTCCTGTAAAAAGCTTCCTTGGGAGGTGTCATGTAAGGAGCGGTTGATGTTGGGCCTCCTTTAAAATGCTTCCTTGGGAGATGTCATGAAAGGAGCGGTTGATGTTGGGCCTCCTGTAAAAAGCTTCCTTGGGATATGTCATGAAAGGAGCGGTTGATGTTGGGCCTCCTGTAAAAAGCTTCCTAGGGAGATGTCATTTAAGGAGCGGTTGATGTTGGGCCTCCTGTAAAAAGCTTCCTAGGGAGATGTCATGGAAGGAAGAGAACCGTAGTAATGTGTCTTTATGAAGAGACAGGAACTGTTATGATACAGTCTAACTAAATAGCCAGTAATTTGTATAAGTGCAGTGCTTGTTGAATGTCCTTCGCTTATAAGCGTGTTGAAAGCATGTTGTCAATTTGTTTACTGTAAAATAGCATTGTATCTGGTCAAAGTTTCCTAAGGGGTGAAAACAGGCTGATTGGTTGGCTGTTTGAGCCAGTAAAGGAGGCTTTACTATTCTTGGGAGGCGGAATGACTTTTGCTTCCCTCCAGGCCTGAGGGCACACGCTTTCTAGGAGAGACAATATTATCCACTATTATCCTCAGTAATTGTCCATCCAAGTTGCCAGACCCCGGTGGCTTGTTATTGTTGATAGACAACAGTAATTTGTTCACCTCTTCTACACTGACTTTACAGAATTCAAAAGTACAATTCTTGTCTTTCATGATTTGATCAGATATAATTGGATGTGTAGTGTCAGCGGTTGTTGATGGCATGTCACGCCTAAGTTTGCTAATCTAGTGTGTTAGCCCTGCAGTGTGTTAGCCCTGTAGTGTGTTAGCCATGTAGTGTGTTAGCCCTGCAGTGTGTTAGCCCTGCAGTGTGTTAGCCATGTAGTGTGTTAGCCCTGCAGTGTGTTAGCCCTGCAGTGTGTTAGCCCTGTAGTGTGTTAGCCCTGTAGTGTGTTAGCCCTGTAGTGTGTTAGCCCTGTAGTGTGTTAGCCCTGTAGAGTGTTAGCCCTGTAGTGTGTTAGCCCTGTAGTGTGTTAGCCCTGTAGTGTGTTAGCCCTGTAGTGTGTTAGCCCTGCAGTGTGTTAGCCCTGTAGTGTGTTAGCCCTGCAGTGTGTTAGCCCTGAGGTGTGTTAGCCCTGCAGTGTGTTAGCCCTGTAGTGTGTTAGCCCTGCAGTGTGTTAGCCCTGTAGTGTGTTAGCCCTGCAGTGTGTTAGCCCTGTAGTGTGTTAGCCCTGCAGTGTGTTAGCCCTGCAGTGTGTTAGCCCTGCAGTGTGTTAGCCCTGCAGTGTGTTAGCCCTGCAGTGTGTTAGCACTGTAGTGTGTTAGCCCTGTAGTGTGTTAGCCCTGTAGTGTGTTAGCCCTGCAGTGTGTTAGCCCTGTAGTGTGTTAGCCCTGTAGTGTGTTAGCCCTGCAGTGTGTTAGCCCTGTAGTGTGTTAGCCCTGCAGTGTGTTAGCCCTGCAGTGTGTTAGCCCTGTAGTGTGTTAGCCCTGTAGTGTGTTAGCCCTGCAGTGTGTTAGCCCTGTAGTGTGTTAGCCCTGCAGTGTGTTAGCCCTGCAGTGTGTTAGCCCTGCAGTGTGTTAGCCCTGTAGTGTGTTAGCCCTGCAGTGTTAGCCCTGCAGTGTGTTAGCCCTGCAGTGTGTTAGCCCTGCAGTGTGTTAGCCCTGCAGTGTGTTAGCCCTGCAGTGTGTTAGCCCTGTAGTGTGTTAGCCCTGCAGTGTGTTAGCCCTGCAGTGTGTTAGCCCTGTAGTGTGTTAGCCCTGTAGTGTGTTAGCAGACACAGACACAGACACAGACACAGACACAGACACAGACAAACCTGGCTGCCCAGAGAGGACAGGCTGTGCTCACTCTGCTCCAGGGGAGAGGTAGAGACAGAGCTGCATTTCCTATTACACTGTGACAAATACTCAGACCTAAGAGCATATTTCTTTCCCAAAATTATAATTCAATACAAATAATTTGAAACTATAAAATCAAATATTTATTGGGTGAAAAGCCAAAATGTGCAGTTTTGGCAGCCAAATATGTGTCCTCCTGCCACAGCCTGTCTTTCATACCAGGTCATGTGTCTTCTCAGTCATATTGACACTGCTCTACTACCAGGTCATGTGTCTTCTCAAGTCATATTGACACTGGTATACTACCAGGTCATGTGTCTTCTCAAGTCATATTGACACTGGTCTACTACCAGGTCATGTGTCTTCTCAGTCATATTGACACTGGTCTACTACCAGGTCATGTGTCTTCTCAAGTCATATTGACACTGCTCTACTACCAGGTCATGTGTCTTCTCAGTCATATTGACACTGGTCTACTACCAGGTCATGTGTCTTCTCAAGTCATATTGACACTGGTCTACTACCAGGTCATGTGTCTTCTCAGTCATATTGACACTGGTCTACTACCAGGTCATGTGTCTTCTCAAGTCATATTGACACTGGTCTACTACCAGGTCATGTGTCTTCTCAAGTCATATTGACACTGGTATACTACAATTGCTTTAATGTATTGTTGTTCTGATTAATGTTGTAGTTGTAGTTAATGGTAATCCCATGTCCACTACTACTATTATCATTGCTGTTGGTCCCACCATTTATTTATATATAAAGATATATTTGATTTTTATTTTTCGATATGTATACTTTGACAATGTAAGTAATAATGAACTTGCCATGTCAATAAAGTCAATTGAATTGAATTGAGAGAGAGAGAGAGAGAGAGAGAGAGAGAGAGAGAGAGAGAGAGAGAGAGAGAGAGAGAGAGAGAAGGAGAGAGAGAGAGAGAGAGAGAGAGAGAGAGAGAGAGAGAGAGAGAGAGAGAGAGAGAGAGAGAGAGAGAGAGAGAGAGAGAGAGAGAATGAGAGAGAATGAGAGAGAGAGAGAGGGAGAATGAGAGAGAGAGAGAGAGAGAGAGAGAGAGAGAGAGAGAGAGAGAGAGAGAGAGAGAGAGAGAGAGAGAGAGAGAGAGAGAGAGAGAGAGAGAGAGAGAGAGAGAGAGAGAGAGAGAGAGAGAGAGAGAGAGAGGCAGAGAGAGAGAGAGAGAGGCAGAGAGAGAGAGAGAAGCACGGAGAGGTAGTGACATATTGAATGAATGAGCAAGGCAGAGAGAGTTTAAAGAGTGAGAGATTGAAAGGGGGAGATGGAGAGGGAGAGACTCTGACATGCTCCTCTGTGTCTATTTCTCTAGATGGCCAACACCGTAACGTCGCTGTGCTGTGTGGTGCTAGCTGCCGTGGTGGTGGCGTACGCTCAGAGACGCAGCCAAACAGGTAAGAACCAACGCTGTAATACCACAATCCTCGGCTCCTCTCTTCGTACCGTTCTACTGTGAGCTCTGAGCCTGCTCTTTCTCTGCCACCTGACCATGGAGACTGGGTGGGAGATGCATAGCCCCTCCCTCCCTCCCTCCCTCCCTCCCTCCCTCCCTCCCTCCCTCCCTCCCTCTCTCCCTTCCCTCCCTCCCTCCCTCCCTCCCTCTCTCCCTTCCCTCCCTCCCTCCCTCCCTCCCTCCCTCCCTCCCTCCCTCTCTCTCTCTCCCTTCCCTCCCTCCCTCCCTCCCTCCCTCCCTCCCTCCCTCCCTCCCTCCCTCCCTCCCTCCCTCCCTCCCTCCCTCCCTCCCTTCCCTCCCTCCCTCCCTCTCTCCCTTCCCTCCCTCCCTCCCTCCCTCCCTCCCTCCCTTCCTCTCTCCCTTCCCTCCCTCCCTCCCTTCCCTCCCTCCCTCCCTCCCTCCCTCCCTCCCTCCCTCCCTCCCTCCCTCCCTCTCTCCCCTCCCTCCCTCCCTCCCTCCCTCCCTCCCTCTCTCCCTTCCTCCCTCCCTCCCTCCCTCCCTCTCTCCCAAACCTCCCTCCCTCCCCTCCCTCCCTCCCTCCCTCCCTCCCAAACCTCCCTTCCCTCTCCCTCCCTCCTCTCCCTTTCTCATCCTCTTTCACAGCCCTCACTCATTCTACACCTCCTCCCCACCCAAAAGTAGTACACTATATAGGGAATATGGTACTATTAAGGAGGTAGCCTTTAATGTTTCCAGTCACAGATATAACCCACTTTAACATAGAACAGCAACACAAGGAGCTGGAGATATATAACATCTATAGCTACAGTGCATTCGTAAAGTATTCAGATCGCTTGACTTTTTCCACATTTTGTTACGTTACAGTCTTATTCTAATAAATACCCTGATCAATCTACACACAATACCCCAAAATGACAAAGCAAAAACTGGTAGATTTTTTTCTTTTTTACAGAAATACCTTATTGACATAAGTATTCAGACCCTTTGCTATGAGACTCGAAATTCAGCTCAGGTGGATCCTGTTTCCATTGATCATCCTTGAGATGTTTCCACAACTTGATTGGAGTCCACCTGTGGTAAATTAAACTGATTGGACATGATTTGGAAAGGCACACACCTGTCTATATAAGGTCCCACAGTTGACAGTGCATGTCAGAAAATAGACCAAGCCATGAGGTCAAAGGAATTGTCCGTAGAGCTCTGAGACAGGATTGTGTCGAGGCACAGATCTGAGGAAGTGTACCAAAACATTTCTGCAGCATTGAAGGTCCCCAAGAACACAGTGGCCTCCATCATTCTTTAATGGAAGAAGTTTGGAACCACCAAGTATTTTCCAAGAGCTGACCGCCCGGCCAAACTGAGCAATCGGGGGACAAGGGCCTTGGACAGGGACGTGACCAAGAACCCGATAGTCCCTCTGACAGAGCTCCAGAGTTCCTCTGTGGAGATTTTTGTAATTTTGTAATTTTTATTAGGATCCCAATTAGCTAACACCATTACGCTAGATAGTCTTCCTGGAGGTCGAAAACCAACTACAAGACATTACAAACAACCACAAATCAAGACTTCACAAACACTCAACAAGTAGACAATACAGACAATTAAAATACCTGACAGGAAACACATGTAACATTCAGCTGATGTTCTTTCTACTTCCTGTCCAGTCATATGGTCTGTCAGATTAGATGTTCTTTCTATTTCCTGTCCAGTCATATGGTCTATCTCATTAGATGTTCTTTCTATTTCCTGTCCAGTCATATGGTCTATCTCATTAGATGTTCTTTCTATTTCCTGTCCAGTCATATGGTCTATCACATTAGATGTTCTTTCTATTTCCTGTCCAGTCATATGGTCTATCACATTAGATGTTCTTTCTATTTCCTGTCCAGTCATATGGTCTATCTCATTAGATGTTCTTTCTATTTCCTGTCCAGTCATATGGGCTATCACATTAGATGTTCTTTCTACTTCCTGTCCAGTCATATGGTCTGTCAGATTAGATGTTCTTTCTACTTCCTGTCCAGTCATATGGTCTATCTCATTAGATGTTCTTTCTATTTCCTGTCCAGTCATATGGTCTGTCAGATTAGATGTTCTTTCTACTTCCTGTCCAGTCATATGGTCTATCTCATTAGATGTTCTTTCTATTTCCTGTCCAGTCATATGGTCTGTCAGATTAGACGTTCTTTCTATTTCCTGTCCAGTCATATGGTCTATCACATTAGATGTTCTTTCTATTTCCTGTCCAGTCATATGGTCTATCTCATTAGATGTTCTTTCTATTTCCTGTCCAGTCATATGGTCTATCACATTAGATGTTCTTTCTACTTCCTGTCCAGTCATATGGTCTATCTCATTAGATGTTCTTTCTATTTCCTGTCCAGTCATATGGTCTATCACATTAGATGTTCTTTCTATTTCCTGTCCAGTCATATGGTCTATCACATTAGATGTTCTTTCTACTTCCTGTCCAGTCATATGGTCTATCACATTAGATGTTATTTCTACTTCCTGTCCAGTCATATGGTCTATCACATTAGATGTTCTTTCTACTTCCTGTCCAGTCATATGGTCTATCACATTAGATGTTATTTCTACTTCCTGTCCAGTCATATGGTCTATCACATTAGATGTTCTTTCTATTTCCTGTCCAGTCATATTGTCTATCACATTAGATGTTATTTCTACTTCCTGTCCAGTCATATGGTCTATCACATTAGATGTTATTTCTACTTCCTGTCCAGTCATATGGTCTATCTCATTATATGTTCTTTTATTTGTTTCTTGAAGGTTGATTTACTTTTTGCCTGAGAAATATGGATTGGTAAAGAGTTCCATTCAGCTATGGCTCTATTTAAAACTGTAGATTTAAGGGGATTTGTCCTTGGCTTGGGTGGTCTTAGCTACCCTGAATTTGCCTGTCTGGTTAGGTGGTAATGCGTGTTGCTAGTATGTAGTAAATGGATGAAAAATACTGTGTTTTTTTTTTTAATAAAACATTTATAAAGAAAATCAGAAGACTGGATAGTAATTTGTTTTCAACGTGAAGCCATGAGAGATTCTGATGCATCTGGATAATATTCATACAGAGCAATGAAGAGGTAATCTACCAACCCTGTTTGGAGCCATTTGGAGATTTTTAAAAATCTTTCTTTGCTGCAGATGACCGTATAACTGGACAGTACTCTAAGTGTGATAGGACCAGGGATTGACCATATAACCGCGCAGAACTCTAAGTGTGATAGGACCAGGGATTGACCATATAACCGGACAGTACTCTAAGTGTGACAGGACCAGGGATTGACCATATAACTGGACAGTACTCTAAGTGTGACAGGACCAGGGATTGCCCATATAACTGGACAGTACTCTAAGTGTGACAGGACCAGGGATTGACCATATAACTGGACAGTACTCTAAGTGTTATAGGACCAGGGATTGACAATATAACCGCGCAGAACTCTAAGTGTGATAGGACCAGGGATTGACCATATAACTGGACAATACTCTAAGTGTGACAGGACCAGGGATTGACCATATAACTGGACAGTACTCTAAGTGTGACAGGACCATGGATTGACCATATAACTGGACAGTACTCTAAGTGTGACAGGACCAGGGATTGACCATATAACTAGACAGTACTCTAAGTGTGACAGGACCAGGGATTGACCATATAACTGGACAATACTCTAAGTGTGACAGGACCAGGGATTGACCATATAACTAGACAGTACTCTAAGTGTGACAGGACCAGGGATTGACCATATAACTGGACAGTACTCTAAGTGTGACAGGACCAGGGATTGACCATATAACTGGACAGTACTCTAAGTGTGACAGGACCAGGGATTGACCATATAACTGGACAGTACTCTAAGTGTGACAGGACCAGGGATTGACCATATAACTAGACAGTACTCTAAGTGTGACAGGACCAGGGATTGACCATATAACTGGACAGTACTCTAAGTGTGACAGGACCAGGGATTGACCATATAACTGGACAGTACTCTAAGTGTGACAGGACCAGGGATTGACCATATAACTGGACAGTACTCTAAGTGTGACAGGACCAGGGATTGACCATATAACTGGACAGTACTCTAAGTGTGACAGGACCAGGGATTGACCATATAACTGGACAGTACTCTAAGTGTGATAGGACCAGGGATTTACCGTATAACTGGACAGTACACTAAGTGTGATAGGACCAGAGATTGACCATATAACCGGACAGTACTCTAAGTGTGATAGGACCAGGGATTGACCGTATAACTGGACAGTACTCTAAGTGTGATAGGACCAGGGATTGACCATATAACTGGACAGTACTCTAAGTGTGATAGGACCAGGGATTTACCGTATAACTGGACAGTACACTAAGTGTGATAGGACCAGAGATTGACCATATAACCGGACAGTACTCTAAGTGTGATAGGACCAGGGATTGACCGTATAACTGGACAATACTCTAAGTGTGATAGGACCAGGGATTGACCATATAACTGGACAGTACTCTAAGTGTGATAGGACCAGGGATTGACCATATGACTGTACAGTACTCTAAGTGTGATAGGTCCAGGGATTGACCATATAACTGGAAAGTACTCTAAGTGTGACAGGACCAGGGATTGACCATATAACTGGACAGTACTCTAAGTGTGATAGGACCAGGGATTGACCATATAACTGCACAGTACTCTAAGTGTGACAGGACCAGGGATTGACCATATAACTGGACAGTACTCTAAATGTGATAGGACCAGGGATTGACCATATAACTGGACAGTACTCTAAGTGTGACATGACCAGGGATTGACCATATAACTGGACAGTACTCTAAGTGTTACAGGACCAGGGATTGACCATATAACTGGACAGTACTCTAAGTGTTACAGGACCAGGGATTGACCATATAACTGGACAGTACTCTAAGTGTGACAGGACCAGGGATTGTACCATATAACTGGACAGTACTCTAAGTGTGACAGGACCAGGGATTGACCATATAACTGGACAGTACTCTAAGTGTGACAGGTCCAGGGATTGACCATATAACTGGACAGTACTCTAAGTGTGACAGGACCAGGGATTGACCATATAACTGGACAGTACTCTAAGTGTGACAGGACCAGGGATTGACCATATAACTGGACAGTACTCTAAGTGTGACAGGACCAGGGATTGACCATATAACTGGACAGTACTCTAAAGTGTGACAGGACCAGGGATTGACCATATAACTGGACAGTACTCTAAGTGTTACAGGACCAGGGATTGACCATATAACTGGACAGTACTCTAAGTGTTACAGGACCAGGGATTGACCATATAACTGGACAGTACTCTAAGTGTTACAGGACCAGGGATTGACCATATAACTGGACAGTACTCTAAGTGTTACAGGACCAGGGATTGACCATATAACTGGACAGTACTCTAAGTGTTACAGGACCAGGGATTGACCATATAACTGGACAGTACTCTAAGTGTTACAGGACCAGGGATTGACCATATAACTGGACAGTACTCTAAGTGTGACAGGACCAGGGATTGACCGTATAACTGGACAGTACTCTAAGTGTGACAGGACCAGGGATTGACCATATAACTGGACAGTACTCTAAGTGTGACAGGACCAGGGATTGACCGTATAACTGGACAGTACTCTAAGTGTGACAGGACCAGGGATTGACCATATAACTGGACAGTACTCTAAGTGTGACAGGTCCAGGGATTGACCATATAACTGGACAGTACTCTAAGTGTGACAGGACCAGGGATTGACCATATAACTGGACAGTACTCTAAGTGTGACAGGACCAGGGATTGACCATATAACTGGACAGTACTCTAAGTGTTACAGGACCAGGGATTGACCATATAACTGGACAGTACTCTAAGTGTTACAGGACCAGGGATTGACCATATAACTGGACAGTACTCTAAGTGTGACAGGACCAGGGATTGACCATATAACTGGACAGTACTCTAAGTGTTACAGGACCAGGGATTGACCATATAACTGGACAGTACTCTAAGTGTTACAGGACCAGGGATTGACCATATAACTGGACAGTACTCTAAGTGTTACAGGACCAGGGATTGACCATATAACTGGACAGTACTCTAAGTGTTACAGGACCAGGGATTGACCATATAACTGGACAGTACTCTAAGTGTTACAGGACCAGGGATTGACCATATAACTGGACAGTACTCTAAGTGTTACAGGACCAGGGATTGACCGTATAACTGGACAGTACTCTAAGTGTGACAGGACCAGGGATTGACCATATAACTGGACAGTACTCTAAGTGTGACAGGACCAGGGATTGACCATATAACTGGACAGTACTCTAAGTGTGACAGGACCAGGGATTGACCATATAACTGGACAGTACTCTAAGTGTGACAGGACCAGGGATTGACCATATAACTGGACAGTACTCTAAGTGTGACAGGACCAGGGATTGACCATATAACTGGACAGTACTCTAAGTGTTACAGGACCAGGGATTGACCATATAACTGGACAGTACTCTAAGTGTGACAGGACCAGGGATTGACCATATAACTGGACAGTACTCTAAGTGTGACAGGACCAGGGATTGACCATATAACTGGACAGTACTCTAAGTGTGACAGGACCAGGGATTGACCATATAACTGGACAGTACTCTAAGTGTTACAGGACCAGGGATTGACCATATAACTGGACAGTACTCTAAGTGTGACAGGACCAGGGATTGACCATATAACTGGACAGTACTCTAAGTGTTACAGGACCAGGGATTGACCATATAACTGGACAGTACTCTAAGTGTGACAGGACCAGGGATTGACCATATAACTGGACAGTACTCTAAGTGTGACAGGACCAGGGATTGACCATATAACTGGACAGTACTCTAAGTGTGACAGGACCAGGGATTGACCATATAACTGGACAGTACTCTAAGTGTGACAGGACCAGGGATTGACCATATAACTGGACAGTACTCTAAGTGTTACAGGACCAGGGATTGACCATATAACTGGACAGTACTCTAAGTGTTACAGGACCAGGGATTGACCATATAACTGGACAGTACTCTAAGTGTGACAGGACCAGGGATTGACCATATAACTGGACAGTACTCTAAGTGTTACAGGACCAGGGATTGACCATATAACTGGACAGTACTCTAAGTGTGACAGGACCAGGGATTGACCATATAACTGGACAGTACTCTAAGTGTTACAGGACCAGGGATTGACCATATAACTGGACAGTACTCTAAGTGTGACAGGACCAGGGATTGACCATATAACTGGACAGTACTCTAAGTGTTACAGGACCAGGGATTGACCATATAACTGGACAGTACTCTAAGTGTTACAGGACCAGGGATTGACCATATAACTGGACAGTACTCTAAGTGTGACAGGACCAGGGATTGACCATATAACTGGACAGTACTCTAAGTGTTACAGGACCAGGGATTGACCATATAACTGGACAGTACTCTAAGTGTGACAGGACCAGGGATTGACCATATAACTGGACAGTACTCTAAGTGTGACAGGACCAGGGATTGACCATATAACTGGACAGTACTCTAAGTGTTACAGGACCAGGGATTGACCATATAACTGGACAGTACTCTAAGTGTGACAGGACCAGGGATTGACCATATAACTGGACAGTACTCTAAGTGTGACAGGACCAGGGATTGACCATATAACTGGACAGTACTCTAAGTGTGACAGGACCAGGGATTGACCATATAACTGGACAGTACTCTAAGTGTTACAGGACCAGGGATTGACCATATAACTGGACAGTACTCTAAGTGTTACAGGACCAGGGATTGACCATATAACTGGACAGTACTCTAAGTGTTACAGGACCAGGGATTGACCATATAACTGGACAGTACTCTAAGTGTTACAGGACCAGGGATTGACCATATAACTGGACAGTACTCTAAGTGTTACAGGACCAGGGATTGACCATATAACTGGACAGTACTCTAAGTGTTACAGGACCAGGGATTGACCATATAACTGGACAGTACTCTAAGTGTTACAGGACCAGGGATTGACCATATAACTGGACAGTACTCTAAGTGTTACAGGACCAGGGATTGACCATATAACTGGACAGTACTCTAAGTGTTACAGGACCAGGGATTGACCATATAACTGGACAGTACTCTAAGTGTTACAGGACCAGGGATTGACCATATAACTGGACAGTACTCTAAGTGTTACAGGACCAGGGATTGACCATATAACTGGACAGTACTCTAAGTGTTACAGGACCAGGGATTGACCATATAACTGGACAGTACTCTAAGTGTTACAGGACCAGGGATTGACCATATAACTGGACAGTACTCTAAGTGTTACAGGACCAGGGATTGACCATATAAACTGGACAGTACTCTAAGTGTTACAGGACCAGGGATTGACCATATAACTGGACAGTACTCTAAGTGTTACAGGACCAGGGATTGACCATATAACTGGACAGTACTCTAAGTGTTACAGGACCAGGGATTGACCATATAACTGGACAGTACTCTAAGTGTTACAGGACCAGGGATTGACCATATAACTGGACAGTACTCTAAGTGTTACAGGACCAGGGATTGACCATATAACTGGACAGTACTCTAAGTGTTACAGGACCAGGGATTGACCATATAACTGGACAGTACTCTAAGTGTTACAGGACCAGGGATTGACCATATAACTGGACAGTACTCTAAGTGTTACAGGACCAGGGATTGACCATATAACTGGACAGTACTCTAAGTGTTACAGGACCAGGGATTGACCATATAACTGGACAGTACTCTAAGTGTGACAGGACCAGGGATTGACCATATAACTGGACAGTACTCTAAGTGTGACAGGACCAGGGATTGACCATATAACTGGACAGTACTCTAAGTGTGACAGGACCAGGGATTGACCATATAACTGGACAGTACTCTAAGTGTTACAGGACCAGGGATTGACCGTATAACTGGACAGTACTCTAAGTGTTACAGGACCAGGGATTGACCGTATAACTGGACAGTACTCTAAGTGTTACAGGACCAGGGATTGACCATATAACTGGACAGTACTCTAAGTGTTACAGGACCAGGGATTGACCATATAACTGGACAGTACTCTAAGTGTTACAGGACCAGGGATTGACCATATAACTGGACAGTACTCTAAGTGTGACAGGACCAGGGATTGACCATATAACTGGACAGTACTCTAAGTGTGACAGGACCAGGGATTGACCATATAACTGGACAGTACTCTAAGTGTGACAGGACCAGGGATTGACCATATAACTGGACAGTACTCTAAGTGTTACAGGACCAGGGATTGACCATATAACTGGACAGTACTCTAAGTGTTACAGGACCAGGGATTGACCATATAACTGGACAGTACTCTAAGTGTTACAGGACCAGGGATTGACCATATAACTGGACAGTACTCTAAGTGTTACAGGACCAGGGATTGACCATATAACTGGACAGTACTCTAAGTGTTACAGGACCAGGGATTGACCATATAACTGGACAGTACTCTAAGTGTGACAGGACCAGGGATTGACCATATAACTGGACAGTACTCTAAGTGTGACAGGACCAGGGATTGACCATATAACTGGACAGTACTCTAAGTGTGACAGGACCAGGGATTGACCATATAACTGGACAGTACTCTAAGTGTTACAGGACCAGGGATTGACCATATAACTGGACAGTACTCTAAGTGTGATAGGACCAGGGATTGACCGTATAACTGGACAGTACTCTAAGTGTGATAGGACCAGGGATTGACCATATAACTGGACAGTACTCTAAGTGTTACAGGACCAGGGATTGACCATATAACTGGACAGTACTCTAAGTGTTACAGGACCAGGGATTGACCATATAACTGGACAGTACTCTAAGTGTGACAGGACCAGGGATTGACCATATAACTGGACAGTACTCTAAGTGTTACAGGACCAGGGATTGACCATATAACTGGACAGTACTCTAAGTGTGACAGGACCAGGGATTGACCATATAACTGGACAGTACTCTAAGTGTGACAGGACCAGGGATTGACCATATAACTGGACAGTACTCTAAGTGTGATAGGACCAGGGATTGGCCATATAACTGGACAGTACTCTAAGTGTGATAGGACCAGGGATTGACCATATAACTGGACAGTACTCTAAGTGTGATAGGACCAGGGATTGACCATATAACTGGACAGTACTCTAAGTGTGATAGGACCAGGGATTGACCATATAACTGGACAGTACTCTAAGTGTGATAGGACCAGGGATTGACCATATAACTGGACAGTACTCTAAGTGTGATAGGACCAGGGATTGACCATATAACTGGACAGTACTCTAAGTGTGATAGGACCAGGGATTGACCATATAACTGGACAGTACTCTAAGTGTGATAGGACCAGGGATTGACCATATAACTGGACAGTACTCTAAGTGTGATAGGACCAGGGATTGACCATATAACTGGACAGTACTCTAAGTGTGACAGGACCAGGGATTGACCATATAACTGGACAGTACTCTAAGTGTGACAGGACCAGGGATTGACCATATAACTGGACAGTACTCTAAGTGTGACAGGACCAGGGATTGACCATATAACTGGACAGTACTCTAAGTGTGACAGGACCAGGGATTGACCATATAACTGGACAGTGCTCTAAGTGTGACAGGACCAGGGATTGACCATATAACTGGACAGTACTCTAAGTGTGACAGGACCAGGGATTGACCATATAACTGGACAGTACTCTAAGTGTGATAGGACCAGGGATTGACCATATAACTGGACAGTACTCTAAGTGTGACAGGTCCAGGGATTGACCATATAACTGGACAGTACTCTAAGTGTGACAGGACCAGGGATTGACCATATAACTGGACAGTACTCTAAGTGTGATAGGACCAGGGATTGACCATATAACTGGACAGTACTCTAAGTGTGACAGGACCAGGGATTGACCATATAACTGGACAGTACTCTAAGTGTGATAGGACCAGGGATTGACCATATAACTGGACAGTACTCTAAGTGTGACAGGACCAGGGATTGACCATATAACTGGACAGTACTCTAAGTGTTACAGGACCAGGGATTGACCATATAACTGGACAGTACTGTAAGTGTTACAGGACCAGGGATTGACCATATAACTGGACAGTACTCTAAGTGTTACAGGACCAGGGATTGACCATATAACTGGACAGTACTCTAAGTGTTACAGGACCAGGGATTGACCATATAACTGGACAGTACTCTAAATGTTACAGGACCAGGGATTGACCATATAACTGGACAGTACTCTAAGTGTTACAGGACCAGGGATTGACCATATAACTGGACAGTACTCTAAGTGTTACAGGACCAGGGATTGACCATATAACTGGACAGTACTCTAAGTGTTACAGGACCAGGGATTGACCATATAACTGGACAGTACTCTAAGTGTTACAGGACCAGGGATTGACCATATAACTGGACAGTACTCTAAGTGTTACAGGACCAGGGATTGACCATATAACTGGACAGTACTCTAAGTGTTACAGGACCAGGGATTGACCATATAACCGGACAGTACTCTAAGTGTTACAGGACCAGGGATTGACCATATAACTGGACAGTACTCTAAGTGTTACAGGACCAGGGATTGGCCATATAACCGGACAGTACTCTAAGTGTTACAGGACCAGGGATTGACCATATAACTGGACAGTACTCTAAGTGTTACAGGACCAGGGATTGACCATATAAACGGACAGTACTCGAAGTGTTACAGGACCAGGGATTGACCATATAACTGGGCAGTACTCTAAGTGTTACAGGACCAGGGATTGACCATATAACTGGACAGTACTCTAAGTGTTACAGGACCAGGGATTGACCATATAACTGGACAGTACTCTAAGTGTTACAGGACCAGGGATTGACCATATAACTGGACAGTACTCTAAGTGTTACAGGACCAGGGATTGACCATATAACTGGACAGTACTCTAAGTGTTACAGGACCAGGGATTGACCATATAACTGGACAGTACTCTAAGTGTTACAGGACCAGGGATTGACCATATAACTGGACAGTACTCTAAGTGTTACAGGACCAGGGATTGACCATATAACTGGACAGTACTCTAAGTGTTACAGGACCAGGGATTGACCATATAACTGGACAGTACTCTAAGTGTGACAGGACCAGGGATTGACCATATAACTGGACAGTACTCTAAGTGTGACAGGACCAGGGATTGACCATATAACTGGACAGTACTCTAAGTGTGACAGGACCAGGGATTGACCATATAACTGGACAGTACTCTAAGTGTTACAGGACCAGGGATTGACCGTATAACTGGACAGTACTCTAAGTGTTACAGGACCAGGGATTGACCGTATAACTGGACAGTACTCTAAGTGTTACAGGACCAGGGATTGACCATATAACTGGACAGTACTCTAAGTGTTACAGGACCAGGGATTGACCATATAACTGGACAGTACTCTAAGTGTTACAGGACCAGGGATTGACCATATAACTGGACAGTACTCTAAGTGTGACAGGACCAGGGATTGACCATATAACTGGACAGTACTCTAAGTGTTACAGGACCAGGGATTGACCATATAACTGGACAGTACTCTAAGTGTGACAGGACCAGGGATTGACCATATAACTGGACAGTACTCTAAGTGTTACAGGACCAGGGATTGACCATATAACTGGACAGTACTCTAAGTGTTACAGGACCAGGGATTGACCGTATAACTGGACAGTACTCTAAGTGTTACAGGACCAGGGATTGACCATATAACTGGACAGTACTCTAAGTGTTACAGGACCAGGGATTGACCATATAACTGGACAGTACTCTAAGTGTTACAGGACCAGGGATTGACCATATAACTGGACAGTACTCTAAGTGTGACAGGACCAGGGATTGACCATATAACTGGACAGTACTCTAAGTGTGACAGGACCAGGGATTGACCATATAACTGGACAGTACTCTAAGTGTGACAGGACCAGGGATTGACCATATAACTGGACAGTACTCTAAGTGTTACAGGACCAGGGATTGACCATATAACTGGACAGTACTCTAAGTGTGACAGGACCAGGGATTGACCGTATAACTGGACAGTACTCTAAGTGTGACAGGACCAGGGATTGACCATATAACTGGACAGTACACTAAGTGTTTCAGGACCAGGGATTGACCATATAACTGGACAGTACTCTAAGTGTTACAGGACCAGGGATTGACCATATAACTGGACAGTACTCTAAGTGTGACAGGACCAGGGATTGACCATATAACTGGACAGTACTCTAAGTGTGACAGGACCAGGGATTGACCATATAACTGGACAGTACTCTAAGTGTGACAGGACCAGGGATTGACCATATAACTGGACAGTACTCTAAGTGTTACAGGACCAGGGATTGACCATATAACTGGACAGTACTCTAAGTGTTACAGGACCAGGGATTGACCATATAACTGGACAGTACTCTAAGTGTGACAGGACCAGGGATTGACCATATAACTGGACAGTACTCTAAGTGTGACAGGACCAGGGATTGACCATATAACTGGACAGTACTCTAAGTGTGACAGGACCAGGGATTGACCATATAACTGGACAGTACTCTAAGTGTGACAGGACCAGGGATTGACCATATAACTGGACAGTGCTCTAAGTGTGATAGGACCAGGGATTGACCATATAACTGGACAGTACTCTAAGTGTGACAGGACCAGGGATTGTCCATATAACTGGACAGTACTCTAATATGTGTTATTGTGTTCTGATCATGATAAAGCTGCGTCCAACATGACCCATAGTATTTTATTTTATTCACTTCCTCTACATCCTTTCTATTCATCAACAGATTCAATTGGGGATCATCATCATACATCTTGAACCAAATACAATACGTTTCATTTTAGAAATGTTCAACTCCAATATGTTCATATCAACCCACTCAGACACAATCCTTCACTGCTCAGTACATTCTGATGCTGTGCTATTTATTGTAGAGTCATCAGCATACATGACCACTCTTGCTTTTTTTCATTACTGAAGGTAAATCATTAGTAAGACAGAGTAGAGAAGGGGGCCTAGGCAGCTTCCTTGAGGAACACCACAATGTATATCATTACTGTTTGAAAAGCTACCATTAAAGAACACTTTTTGCCTTCTCCTGGATAAATAGCTTTCCATCCAGGACAGAGCTGCAGACTTAAAACCATAACATTTGAGTTTACCTAGTAACAGTTCATGATCAATTACATCAAAAGCAGCATTGAAATCTAAAAACACTGCACCAACTAAATGGGAGAACCTTCCAGAAGGACAACCATCTCTGCAGCACTCCACCAATCAGGCCTTTATGGTAGAGTGGCCAGATGGAAGCAGCACCTCTGTAAAAGGCACATGACAAGACTCAGACCATGAGAAACAAGATTCTTTGGTCTGATGAGCATCACGTCTGGAGAAAACCTGGTACCATCCCTAATGTGAAGCATGGTGGTGGAAGCATCATGCTGTGGGGATGTTTTTCATCGGCAGGAACAGGGAGACTAGTCAGGATCAAGGGAAAGAAGAACGGAGCAAAGTACTGAGAGATCCTTGATGAAAACCTTCTCTAGAGCGCTCAGGACCTCAGACTAGTGTGAAGGTTCACCTTCCAACAGGACAACGACCATAAACACACAACCAAGAAAGCAAAGCCAAGACAATGCAGGAGTGGCTGGGGGACAAGTCTCTGAATGTCATTGAGTTGCCCAGCCAGAGCCCGGACTTGAACCCGATCGAACATCTCTGGAGAGACCTGAAAATAGCTGTGCAGCAATGCTCCCCATCCAACCTGACAGAGCTTGAGTGGATCTGCAGAGAAGAATGGGAGAAACTCCCCAAATACAGTTGTGCCAGGCTTGTAGCGTCATACCCAAGAAGACTTGAGGCTGTAATCGCTGCCAAATATGCTTCAACAAAGTACTTAGGTAAAAGGTCTGAATATTTATGAAAATGTGATATTTCTGTTTTTAATTTTTAATAAATTAGCAAACATTTCTAAAAACCTGGTTTTTCTTTGTCATTATAGGGTATTATGTGTAGATTGATTCGTTTTTTATTTAATCCATTTTAGGCTGTAATGCAAAATAAATGTGAGAAAAGTCAAGGGGTCTGAATACTTTCCGAATGAACTGTATACTAACTTAGATCCTGGAGGACATTGGAATCTATATAACCGATGTCCTGTAAATAATGAACTACAGGTATGCCATTCTAGTGTCAACCTGGACTCAGGGGTAGACGTAACATAGACGTAACATAAATACGTCACATTTTAATTAGTATGTGTCACGTTTCTTATGTATACCAACATCTGTCAGTACGGTATCAGTCTGTTATACCAACATCTGTCAGTACGGTATCAGTCTGTTAAACTGTAGCTGCCTGCCTCCCTAATGGGAGATATAGAGATAGAGATGGACCAGCTAACAGTAGAGAACGTCTGCATCTCACATGACCATTTGGACCCATATGATGTACTGGCTGTGAAGCCTCTTCATAGAGAGAGTGGGGCCAACAAGCAGAAATCTGATCAGACATCACAGACAGCCAGACAGCCAGCCAGCCAGCCAGCCAGCCAGCCAGCCAGCCAGACAGACAGACAGACAGACAGACAGACAGACAGACAGACAGACAGACAGACAGACAGACAGACAGACAGACAGACAGACAGACAGACAGACAGACAGACAGACAGACAGACAGACAGACAGACAGACAGACAGACAGACAGACAGACAGACAGACAGACAGACAGACAGACAGACAGACAGACAGACATTCTAATGTGAATCACAGCGACGTTTATGATGGTAGTGGAGACTCAGGGCAGTTTGAACTTCTCCAAACACCTTCAACTTCTCTAAACATAAACCAGCTAGAGTGATGAAACGACCTCAGTACCTTCCCATGTAGCTCTCTCCCTGCTTCACAACAGGGCTAACACAACCAAATATCTCTCTATCTGCTCTCTCCCTGCTTCACTACAGGGCTAAAACAGCCAAATACCTCTCTATCTGCTCTCTCCCTGCTTCACTACAGGGCTAACACAACCAAATACCTCTCTATCTGCTCTCTCCCTGCTTCACTACAGGGCTAACACAGCCAAATACCTCTCTATCTGCTCTCTCCCTGCTTCACTACAGGGCTAACACAACCAAATACCTCTCTATCTGCTCTCTCCCTGCTTCACTACAGGGCTAATACAGCCAAATACCTCTCTATCTGCTCTCTCCCTGCTTCACTACAGGGCTAACACAACCAAATAACTCTCTATCTGCTCTCTCCCTGCTTCACTACAGGGCTAACACAACCAAATAACTCTCTATCTGCTCTCTCCCTGCTTCACTACAGGGCTAATACAGCCAAATACCTCTCTATCTGCTCTCTCCCTGCTTCACTACAGGGCTAACACAGCCAAATACCTCTCTATCTGCTCTCTCCCTGCTTCACTACAGGGCTAATACAGCCAAATACCTCTCTATCTGCTCTCTCCCTGCTTCACTACAGGGCTAACACAGCCAAATACCTCTCTATCTGCTCTCTCCCTGCTTCACTACAGGGCTAACACAGCCAAATATCTCTCTATCCACTCTCTCCCTGCTTCACTACAGGGCTAACACAACCAAATACCTCTCTATCTGCTCTCTCCCTGCTTCACTACAGGGCTAACACAACCAAATACCTCTCTATCCACTCTCTCCCTGCTTCACTACAGGGCTAACACAGCCAAATACCTCTCTATCTGCTCTCTCCCTGCTTCACTACAGGGCTAATACAGCCAAATACCTCTCTATATGCCCTCTCCCTGCTTCACTACAGGGCTAACACAGCCAAATATCTCTCTATCTGCTCTCTCCCTGCTTCACTACAGGGCTAACACAACCAAATACCTCTCTATCTGCTCTCTCCCTGCTTCACTACAGGGCTAAAACAGCCAAATACCTCTCTATCTGCTCTCTCCCTGCTTCACTACAGGGCTAACACAACCAAATACCTCTCTATCTGCTCTCTCCCTGCTTCACTACAGGGCTAATACAGCCAAATACCTCTCTATCTGCTCTCTCCCTGCTTCACTACAGGGCTAACACAGCCAAATACCTCTCCATCTGCTTTCTCCCTGCTTCACTACAGGGCTAATACAGCCAAAAACCTCTCTATCTGCTCTCTCCCTGCTTCACTACAGGGCTAACACAACCAAATACCTCTCTATCTGCTCTCTCCCTGCTTCACTACAGGGCTAAAACAGCCAAATATCTCTCTATCTGCTCTCTCCCTGCTTCACTACAGGGCTAACACAACCAAATACCTCTCTATCTGCTCTCTCCCTGCTTCACTACAGGGCTAATACAGCCAAATACCTCTCTATCTGCTCTCTCCCTGCTTCACTACAGGGCTAATACAGCCAAATACCTCTCTATCTGCTCTCTCCCTGCTTCACTACAGGGCTAATACAGCCAAATACCTCTCTATCTGCTCTCTCCCTGCTTCACTACAGGGCTAACACAACCAAATATCTCTCTATCCGCTCTTTTTACTGCCAAATGTTTCTTCTTAATGGTGAAATGTGTTTTTCCCACCAGCCAAATGTTTGTTGTTTATGTTGAAAGGAGTTTTTCCCACCAGCTGTATTTTCCTTATGCTGTCCTGAATATTAATCTCCAAGAATTGAAACTGGTTTAATTATCACCACTATTTGTTGTTTAAACATAGACATGAATAGAATGTGTCTCTGTGGTTGTCTCTTCATAGCCACATGAGGTGTTGTCATGGCTGCTGGGATGGATGCAATTATAACGCAGTGTTAAAATGACCCTTAGCCAAGCAGCCACACTATGAAAACAAGTCGTTTTCACTTTAAGATGAAGTATACGTGAAATATACAAATACTACCTTTAAAAAGACTTGGAGAGTGCCAAAGAGGTTGTAAGAAGATGTAATCTGGCCACCGTCAGGCTATTCAGATGTTTTGAGAGGAACCCAATGGCCGTTCACAGACTGCTGTGTTACTGTACATAGTATTGATCTCTCTACATAAATACACATGTTAATATTTCTATCAAAATCATTAAATCAAATCAGATGTATTTATATTGCCCTTCTTAGATCAGCCGATATCTCAAAGTGCTCTACATTACATTTGCATATCCTCATTAAACATTTAGTACCTCCTTTACAGCCTGCACTGTTATAGCAAAAACATGTAGGTAAATTCAAGCTACTGTAGATTCAAGCTACTGTAAATTCAAGCTACTGTAGATTCAAGCTACTGTAAATTCAAGCTACTGTAGATTCAAGCTACTGTAGATTCAAGCTACTGTAAATTCAAGCTACTGTAGATTCAAGCTACTGTAGATTCAAGCTACTGTAAATTCAAGCTACTGTAGATTCAAGCTACTGTAGATTCAAGCTACTGTAGATTGAAGCTACTGTAAATTCAAGCTACTGTAGATTCAAGCTACTGTAGATTCAAGCTACTGTAGATTCAAGCTACTGTAAATTCAAGCTACTGTAGATTCAAGCTACTGTAGATTCAAGCTACTGTATTAATGCACTGTAATACTATACTGTAGATACACAAGAGAGAAACATACTAAACCAAATATGCTTTGTTGTTGTCATGTTCTCCTCAGTGCTGAAGAGGGTGTGGCCTGGTTGGTTCTGTACTGAAGTGGGTGTGGTCTGGTTGGTTCTGTACTGAAGAGGGTGTGGTCTGGTTGGTTCTGTACTGAAGAGGGTGTGGTCTGGTTGGTTCTGTACTGAAGAGGGTGTGGTCTGGTTGGTTCTGTACTGAATAGGGTGTGGTCTGGTTGGTTCTGTACTGAAGAGGGTGTGGCCTGGTTGGTTCAGTACTGAATAGGGTGTGGCCTGGTTGGTTCTGTACTGAAGAGGGTGTGGTCTGGTTTGTTCTGTACTGAATAGGGTGTGGTCTGGCTGGTTCTGTACTGAAGAGGGTGTGGTCTGGCTGGTTCTGTACTGAATAGGGTGTGGTCTGGGTGGTTCTGTACTGAAGAGGGTGTGGTCTGGCTGGTTCTGTACTGAAGAGGGTGTGGTCTAGCTGGTTCTGTACTGAAGAGGGTGTGGTCTAGCTGGTTCTGTACTGAAGAGGGTGTGGTCTGGTTGGTTCTGTACTGAAGAGGGTGTGGTCTGGCTGGTTCTGTACTGAAGAGGGTGTGGTCTGGTTGGTTCTGTACTGAAGAGGGTGTGGTCTAGCTGGTTCTGTACTGAATAGGGTGTGGTCTAGCTGGTTCTGTACTGAAGAGGGTGTGGTCTAGCTGGTTCTGTACTGAAGAGGGTGTGGTCTGGCTGGTTCTGTACTGAAGAGGGTGTGGTCTGGCTGGTTCTGTACTGAAGAGGGTGTGGTCTGGCTGGTTCTGTACTGAAGAGGGTGTGGTCTGGCTGGTTCTGTACTGAAGAGGGTGTGGTCTGGCTGGTTCTGTACTGAAGAGGGTGTGGTCTGGCTGGTTCTGTACTGAAGAGGGTGTGGTCTGGCTGGTTCTGTACTGAAGAGGGTGTGGTCTGGCTGGTTCTGTACTGAAGAGGGTGTGGTCTGGCTGGTTCTGTACTGAAGAGGGTGTGGTCTGGCTGGTTCTGTACTGAAGAGGGTGTGGTCTGGCTGGTTCTGTACTGAAGAGGGTGTGGTCTGGCTGGTTCTGTACTGAAGAGGTTGTGTGACTCAGATGTGTCCCAAATGAACAGTAATCGGAGCGGTTGACTCTGTCCTGTCTGATATCCTGCTGCTCCTGGGATTAAACTCCACATGTGGCCCTGGGAAGAACGCTGTAACGCGACAACGCTGTAATCTGAGATTAGCAGAGTTGACAGAGACTCCTCTGATGTGGTCTGGTTGGCGTCTGTCATGATGAAAAGCAAAGCCTTAGATCCTCTGATGTAATCTGATGACTGATGGTCTCAGGGAATATTGGGTTTGAGAGAGAATGTGACAGAGTGCACTGCCTGGGTGACTGTTGGATATCTTTGTGCTGTAGCGCCATGATAAACATTATGTATGCTCTCTGTTGTATTACTCTTATTGTCCTGTGTGTGTGTGTGTTTGTATGTGAGGCACGTGCAGGGTTCACTGCTAGGCCCCATTAAAGGATCCAGGTGCTTGACATGTTAATACTGTCTGCAGCCTCTCTTCAGACAGATCAGACAGACACCTCTTCTAGCACTTCATTTATATAAGCAAAACACTGTTTATAGTCAGTGTCAGGATCTAAGAGGAAGAACTCAAGACTCCCTGAACTTCTTGTCTGTAGCCCAAATGGCACACTACTCCTAGCAACAGTACGTAGTGTCTTTGCGCACTAGAGGAGTGCACTATAGATGGATTAGGGTGATAGTATCCCCACTCTAAGCAAAGTGGTATCGATGGTTTCTCAACAACAAATTAACAAACTGAAGTTAACAAGCAGATATTTTATCTTCTTTGAAGAAATGTCTTAATATCCCAATGACAACCTCATTCGTCCTCCTGTTCCGCTGGTAAGAGAGAGATAAACAGAGGAGGATACAAGTCGGGTGAGGAGGGAGACAGACGGATCCATTAATCCTGATCTCTGATTGGTTCTTAATTGGACCAATGGGCCAGAGTTCCTGGCCATGGCTGATAGCATCGCCCAGTAAATGGGCTCTGCTACAATCACAGAAATGGAGGCCAACTGGCTGACTGACTGTTACAATCACAGAAATGGAGGCTATTTGTGGCTCCTCTCTTTGGCTGGAAAAATTGCATAATTTTTCTTTGAGTTGGTGGTGACCTAACATAATCGTTTGTGGTGCTTTTGCTGAAAAGCCTATTTGAAATCGGACACTTTGGTGGGATTAACAACACGATTACCTTTAAAATGATATAAGACACATGTATGTTTGAGGAATTTTAATTGTGAGATTTCTGTTGTTTGAATTTGGCGCGCTGCACTTTCACTGGCTGATGTCATATCGATCCCGTTACCGGGATTGCAGCCATATTTAAAGTGACTATGCATAGATAATAACAGAGAGGAGCAGCAGAGTAGAAGAGCGGTCTGGGTAGCCCTTCAAATCAAATCAAATATATTTATATAGCCCTTCTTACATCAGCTGATATCTCAAAGTGCTGTACAGAAGTCAGCTGTTAGCTGTTCAGGAGTCTCTTGGCTTGGGGGTAGAAGCTGTTAAGAAGCCTTTTGGACCTAGACTTGGCGCTCCAGGAACCGCTGGCCGTGCGGTAGCAGAGAGAACAGTCTATGACTTGGGTGGCTTTAGTCTTTGACCATTTTTAGGGCCTTCCTCTGACACGCCTGGTATAGAGGTCCTGGATAGCAGGAAGCTTGACCCCAGTGATGTCCTGGGCTGTTCGCACTACCCTCTGTAGTGCCTTGCGGTCAGAGGCCGAGCAGTTGCCATACCAGCCAGTGATGCAACCAGTCTGGATGCTCTCGATGGTGCAGCTGTAGAACCTTTTGAGGATCTGAGGACCCATGCCAAATCTTTTCAGTCTCCTGATGGGGAATAGGCTATGTCGAGCCCTATTCACGACTGTCTTAATAATGTGTTTGGAACATGATAGTTTGTTGGTGATGTGGACACCAAGAAACTTAAAGCTCTCAACCTGCTCCACTGCAGCCCTGTCGAAGAGAGTGGGGGCGTCCTCGGTCCTCCTTTTCCTGTAGTCCACAATAATTTCCTTTGTCTTGATCACGTTGAGGGAGAGGTTGATGCCCTGGCACCACACGGCCAGGTATTTGTATTTGTAATGGTATTTATTATGGATCCCCATTAGCTGCTGGTGTACAGCAAAATTAAGACAGTATATACAATTTTAAAAACATTACAATACATTCACAGATTTCCCAACACACAGTGTGCCCTCAGGCCCCTACTCCACCACTACCACATATCTACAGTACTAAATCCATCTGTATGTATGTTATTGTGTGTGTGTGTGTGTGCGTGTGTCTGCCTGTGAGTGTGTGTGTGTGTGTGTGTGTGTGTGTGTGTGTGTGTGTGTGTGTGTGTGTGTGTGTGTGTGTGTGTGTGTGTGTGTGTGTGTGCGTGTGAGTGAGTGTGGATGCATGTGTCTGTGCCAATGTTTGTGTTGCTTCACAGTCCCCGCTGTTCCATAAAGTGTTTTTGTATCTGTTTTTTAAATCAAATTTTACTGCTTGTGTAAGTTACTTGATGTGGAATAGAGTTCCATGTAGTCATGGCTCTATGTAGTACTGTGTGCCTCCCATAGTCTGTTCTGGACTTGGGGACTGTGAAGAGACCTCATGTGGCATGTTTTGTGGGGTACGCATGGGTGTCCGAGCTGTGTGCCAGTAGTTTAGACAGACAGCTCGGTGCATTCAACATGTCAATACACCAATAACTGTGAATTGATGGCCCCCCATTTATCTTCAGAGTTTGTACTGTTAGGTGACCTAAACAGGGATATGCTTAACACCCCAGCATCCTACAATCTAAGCTTGATGCCTTCAATCTCACACAAATTATCAAGGAACCCACCAGGTACAACCCTAAATCCGTAAACATGGGCACCCTCATAGATATATTCCTGACCAACTTGCCCTCCAAATACACCTCTGCTGTTTTCAATCAGGATCTCAGCGATCACTGCCTCATTGCCTTCATCCGCTATGGGTCCGCGGTCAAACGACCACCCCTCATCACTGTCAAATGCTCCCTAAAACACTTCTCCGAGTAGGCCTTTCTAATCGACCTGGCCGGGGTATCCTGGAAGGATATTGACCTCATCCCGTTAGTTGAGGATGCCTGGTTGTTCTTTAAAAGTAATTTCCTCACCATCTTAAATAAGCATGCCCCATTCAAAAAATGTAGAACTAAGAACAGATATAGCCCTTAGTTCACTCCAGACCTGACTGCCCTTGACTAGCACAAAAACATCCGGTGGCGGACTGCAATAGCATCGAATAGTCCCCGCGATATGCAACTGTTCAGGGAAGTCAGGAACCAATACACGCAGTCAGTCAGGAAAGCAAAGGCTAGCTTTTTCAAACAGAAATTTGCATCCTGTAGCTCTAACTCCAAAAGGTTTTGGGACACTGTAAAGTCCATGGAGAATAAGAGTACCTCCTCCCAGCTGCCCACTGCTCTGAAGCTTTGAAGCTTGGTAACACGGTCACCACCGATAAATCCACGATAATCGAAAATTTCAATAAGCATTTCTCTACGGCTGGCCAAGCTTTCCACCTGGCTACCCCAACCCCTGGCCAACAGCTCCGCACCCCTCGTAACTACAAGCCTCCCCAGCTTCTCCTTCACCCAAATCCAGATCGCAGATGTTCTGAAAGAGCTGCAAAACTGTGACCCGTACAAATCAGCTGGGCTAGACAATCTGGACCGTCTCTTTCTAAAATGATCCGCCGCCGTTGTTGCAACCGCTATTACTAATCTGTTCAACCTCTCTTTCGTATCGTCTGAGATCCCTAAAGATTGGAAAGCTGCCGCGGTTATCCCCCTCTTCAAAGGGGGAGACACTCTAGACCCAAACTGCTACAGACATAGATCTATCCTACCTTGCCTTTCTAATGTCTTTGACCATTTCGAATCCCACCGTACCTTCTCCGCTGTGCATTCCGGTTTCCGAGCTGGTCATGGGTGCACCTCAGCCACGCTCAAGGTCCTAAACGATATCATAACCGCCATAAATAAAATACAGTACTGTGCAGCCATCTTCATCGACCTGGCCAAGGCTTTTGACTCTGTCAATCACTGTATTCTTATTGGCAGACTCAATAGCCTTGGTATCTCAAATGACTGCCTCGCCTGGTTCACCAACTACTTCGCAGATAGAGTTCAGTGTGTAAAATCAGAGGGCTTGTTGTCCGGACCTCTGGCAGTCTCTATGGGGGTACCACAGGGTTCAATTCTCGGGCCGACTCTATATCTGTATATATCAACGATGTCGCTCTTGCTGAGGGTGATTCCCTGATCCACCTCTAAGCAGACGACACCATTCTGTATACATCTGGCCCTTCTTTGGACACTGTGTTAACTAACCTCCAAACGAGCTTCAATGCCATACAACACTCCTCCAACTGCTCTTAAACGTTAGCAAAACCAAATGCAAGCTTTTCAACCTTTCGCTGCCCGCACCCGCCCGCCCGACTAGCATCACTACTCTGGATGGTTCTGACTTAGAATATGTGGACAACTACAAGTACCTAGGTGTCTGGCTAGACTGTAAACTCTCCTTCCAGACTCATATCAAACATCTCCAATCCAAAATCAAATCTAGAATCAGCTTTCTATTTAGCAACAAAGCCTCCTTCACTCACGCCGCGAAACTTACCCTAGTAAAACTGACTATCCTACCGATCCTCGACTTCGGCGAAGTCATCTTCAAAATAGCTTCCAATACTCTACTCAGCAAATTGGATGCAGTCTATCACAGTGCATCCATTTTGTTACCAAAGCGCCTTATACCACCCACCACTGCGACCTGTATGCTCTAGTCGGCTGGCCTTCGCTACATATTCGTCGCCAAACCCACTGGCTCCAGGTCATCTACAATTCTATGCTAGGTAAAGCTCCGCCTTATCTCAGCTCACTGGTCACGATAACAACACCCACCCGTAGCACGCGCTCCAGCAGGTATATCTCACTGGTCATCCCCAAAGCCAACACCTCCTTTGTCCGCCTTTCCTTCCAGTTCTCTGGAACTTGTTCTCACCTAGCCTACCTGGTTAAATAAAGGTGAAAAAAAAATAAAAAATAAATAAAAGTAGTGATGAAGTCAATCTCCACTTTGAGCCAGGAGAGATTGACATGCATATTATTAATATTAGCTCTCTGTGTACATCCAAGGGCCAGCCGTGCTGCCCTGTTCTGAGCCAATTGCAATTTTCCAAAGTCCTTTTTTGTTTCAATTGACCACAAGACAAAACAGGAGTCAAGGTGCGACAAAACTAGGGCCTGTAGGACCTGCCTTGCTGTTAGTGCTGTTAAGAAGGCAGAGAATCGCTTCTTTATAGACAGACTTCTCCCCATCTTAGCTACTACTGCATCAATATGTTTTGACCATGTTTACAAACTGTCTGTAATAGTTGCCACATCCGACGAGCATCGGAGCCGGTGTAGTACGATTTGATCTTAGTCCTGTATTGAGGCTTTGCCTGTTTGATGGTTCTTATAAGCTTCCGGGTTAGAGTCCCGCTCCTTCAAAGCGGCAGCTTTTTAGCTCAGCACGAATGTTGCCTGTAATCCATGGCTTCTTGTTGGGGTATGTACGTACGGTCACTCTGGGGACGACGTCCTCGATGCACTTATTGATGAAGCCAGTGACTTATGTGGTGTACTCCTCAGTGCAAAAGAATCCCGGAATATATCCTTTCTAGGACACACGTTCCGCTAGAGGAACCCGCCCCAACATTCCGCTGAAAAGGCAGCGCGGGAAAATTATTATTATTTTTTTTTTAATATTTAACTTTCATACATTAACAAGTCCAATACAGCAAATGAATGATAAACATCTTGTTAATCTACCCATCGTGTCCGATTTTTTAAATGTTTTACAGCGAAAACACAACATATATTTATGTTAGATCACCACCAAATCCCCAAAACACACAGCCATTTTTCCCAGCCAAAGATAGAGTCACAAAAGCAGAAATAGAGATAAAATGAATCACTAACCTTTGATAATCTTCATCAGATGACACTCATAGGACATCATGTTACACAATACATTTATGTTTTGTTCAATAATGTGCATATTTATATCCACAAATCTCGGTTTACATTGGCGCCATGTTCAGAAATGCCTCCAAAGTATCCGGAGTAATTACAGAGAGCCATGTTAAATAACAGAAATTTGATGAAAGATACATGTTTATCAAATAAATAAAGATACACCCGTTCTTAATGCAACCGCTGTGTCAGATTTTTTTTTTACTTTAGGAAAAAGCATACCATGCAATAATCTGAGACGGCGCTCAGAAATACACAACATTTCTCCGCCATGTTGGAGTCAACAGAAATACGAAATTACATCATAAATATTCCCTTACCTTTGATGATCGTTCATCAGAATGCAGTGCCAGGAATCCTAGTTCCACAATAATCTTAGTTTTTTTTCGATAATGTCCATTACTAGTGACAAATTAGCTACTTTTGCTAGCACGTTTAGTTCAAATGTCCAAACGCTGGCGCCGGTCCAGGCGAACTCGGACGAAAACTTCAAACAGTTATATTCCAGGTCGAATAAACTGGTCAAATTAAGTAGAGAATCAATCTTCAGGATGTTGTTATCATATATATCCAATAACGTTCCAACATGAGCATTCGTTTTTGTCTACAGAGTAACGGAACGGCGATATCATGAGTAATGCGCGTAACCAGGAACTAGCATTCTGCCAGACCACTGACTCAAATAGCTGCCATCCGGCCCCACATCACACTAGAGGCTTCATTCCACGTTCTACTGACTGTTGACATCTAGTGGAAGGCGTGGGAAGTGCGAACAGATCCATATCTTACTGGGATGTGAATAGACGATGAGTTTAACATCAACCAGCCCCATAATTTCCACTTCCTGTTTGGAAGTTTGCTGGCCATATGAGTTCTGTTATACTCACAGACATAATTCAAACAGTTTTAGAAACGTCAGAGTGTTTTCTAGCCAATAGTAATAATAAATTAGCATCTGGGACAGAGTAGGAGGAAGTTCACTATGGGCACGAAATTCATCCAAAAGTGAAAATGCTGCCCCCTTAAGCCCTAAAAAGATATTCCAGTCTGTGATAGCAAAACAGTCCTGTAGCTTATCATCTGCTACATCTGACCACTTTTCTATAGACCGAGTCACTGGTGCTTCCTGCTTAAATTTTAGCTTTTAAGCAGGAATTAGGAGGATAGAATTATTTTCCAAATGGAGGGTGAGGGAGAGCTTTGTATGTGTCTCTGTTTGTGGAGGCGGTCTAGAGTTTATTTCCCTCTGGTTGCACATTTAACATGATGATAGAAATGAGGTAAAACTGATTTAAGTTTCCCTGCATTAAAGTCCCTGACCACGAGGAGTGCCGCCTCTGGGTGAGCAGAGCATCAGCGGGGTGACACACACGTATACACACACACTGGAGCAGGGTGAGATACATAATACATATTGTGGGTACATACAGCAAGGTGAGCCTGGCCTAATGAAAATGTGCTAAAGTATAAATGGAATATTTAACATATTTTGGTTACCGTCCCAGCCTGCCTCACCCTCTGACCCCTCACCCTCTGACCTCCTATTACGGCGAGCTGGATCAATCTGGCAGCCTGCTCTGCTGTAGAGGAAAAAGAGCAGAACAGAGCAGAACAGAGAAAAGCAAATGCTGTACAGCAGCCACCAGGCAGCAAGGTAGCAACCAGGCAGCAAGGCAACAACCAGGCAGCAGGGCAACAACCAGGCAGCAAGGTAGCAACCAGGCACCCATGCAGCAAGACAACAACTAGGCAGGAATCAGGAATCAAGGCAACAACCAGGCAGCAAGGCAACAACCAGGTAGCAACCAGGCAGCAAGGAAACAACCAGACAATTTTTTTTACAAAAATCAGGCAGCAAGATGCTATAGGGCTTTAGAGTAACAAGGCAGCAAGCAGGCAGCAAAAAGTCAGCAGCTGTCTATTTAACACCACAAACCGATGCTGGCACTAAGACTGCACTCAGCGAGCTGTATAAGGCCATAAGCAAATAAGCAAACAAACAAATAAATAAGCAAACAAGAAAACACTCATCCAGAGCGCTTCTAGTGACCGGGGACTTTAATGCAGAAAAACATTGAAAACTGAAATCAGTTTTACCTCATTTTACCTCTCAGCATGTTAAATGTGCAACTAGCGGAAAAAATAACTCTAGATCACCTGTACCCCACCCACCGAGACACGTACAAAGCTCTTCACCGCCCTCCATTTGGTAAATCTGACCGTAACTCCATCCTCCTGATTCCTGCTCAAACAGGAAGTACCAGTGACACGCTCAATATGGAAGTAGTCTGATGAAGCGGATGCTAAACTACAGGACTGTTTCACTTGCACAGACTGTAATGTGTTCCAGGATTCATCCGATGGCTTAAGACTAGGGGGCGCAGTTTTCGCTTTTGGCTAAAAAGGCGTACCCATTTGAAACTGCCTATTTCTCAGCCCCCGAAACTAGAATATGCATATAATTGTCAGATTAGGATAGAAAACACTCTGAAGTTTCCAAAACTGTAAACATTTTGTCTGTGAGTTAAACAGAACTGGTATTGCAGGCTAAAACCTGAGGAAAATCCAACCAGGAAGTGTCCCTGTTTTTGAGACCTCTCTGTTCCCATGCATACCTATTGCCCATTGAAAGGGATATCAACCAGACTTCTTTTTCTATGTCTTCCCTAAGGTGTCAACAGCCTTTAGACATAGGCTTTTATTTTGAAGAATGAGCGTGAAAGGGCACATTGCGTAAGTGGATAGGTGGACGCTCTCAGAGTGATTTTTGCGCAAAAGTGAAAGGCAGCCATTGTTTCTCTCGGTCCCAGTGAAAAGATTATCGAATAGATATTTGAAAAACACCCTGAAGATCGATTATTAACAACGTTTGACATGTTTCTGTGGACATTATGGAGATAATGTGGAATTTTTTCCGGCGTTGTTGCGAACGCTTTTTCCGGTGGATTCTTGGGCATAACGCAGCAAACAAACGGAGGTATTTGGATATAAAAAATATCTTTATGGAACAAAAGGAACATTTGCTGTCTAACTGGGAGTCTCGTGAGTGAAACCATCCGAAGATCATCAAAGGTAAACGATTAATTTGATTGCTTTTCTGATTTTCGTGACCAAGTTACCTGACGCTAAGTGTTCTTATTGTTTTGTCGAGCGATCGATAAATTTACACAAATGCAAGTATTGCTTGCGCTGTAAAGCGTAATTTCAAAATCTGAGACGACAGATGGATTAACAAAAGGCAAAGCTGTGTTTTGCAATATTGCACTTGTGATTTCATGAAATTATATTTTATTATATACCGTTCGCGCTAGGCTACGCTATGCTAGTCAGCGTTTCTGATGACAAATATCCCGGATCCGGGATGGGGAGTCCAGAAAGGTTTAAGAAGTTTACCACATCAGTCCCTGGCTTCATTAATAAGTGCCTTGACGGTGTCGTCTTAACGGTCCCCAACATTGACCATACGTACATATCCCAACCAGAAGCCATGGATTACAGGCAACATCCGCACTGAGCTAAAGGCTAGACCTACCGCTTTCAAGGAGTAGGACACTAATCCGGAAGTTTATATTAAATTCCGCTATGCCCTCCGATGAACCATCAAACAGGCAAAGCGTCAATACAGGACTAAAATTGAATCCTACTACACCGGCTCTGATGCTCGTCGGATGTGGCAAGGCTTGCAAGCTATCACGTATTACAAAGGGAAACCTAGCCACGAGCTGCCCAGTCACGCAAGTCTCCCAGAAGAGCGAAATGCCTTCTATGCTCGCTTCGAGGCAAGCAACACTGAACCATGCATGAGAGCACCAGCAGTTCCAGACGACTGTGATCACGTTCTCTGTAGCCGATGTGAGTAAGACCTTTAAACTGTTTAACATTCACAAGGCCGCATGGCCAGACGGATTACCAGGACGCATACTCAGATCATGCAATGACCAACTGGCAAGTGTCTTCACTGACATGTTCAACCTCTCCCTGATCCAGTCTGTAATACCTACATGTTTCAAGCAGACCACCATAGTCCCTGTGCCCAAGAATGCCAAGGTAACCTCCCTAAATGACTACCGACCCGTAGCACTCACGTCTGTAGCCATGAAGTGCTTTGAAAGGCTGGTCATGGCTCACATCAACACCATCATCCCAGAAACCCTAGACACACTCCAATTCGCATACCTCCCCAACAGATCCACAGATGACACAACCTCTATTGCACTCCACACTGCCCTTTCCCCACCTGGACAAAATGAACATCCCTACGTGAGAATGCTGTTCGTTAATTACAGGTCAACATTCAACAGCATAGTGCCCTCCAAGCTCATCAGTAAGCTAAGGACCTTGGGACTGAATATCTCCCTCTGAAACTGGATCCTGGACTTCCTGACGGGCCGCCCCCAGTTGGTAAGGGTAGGGAACAACACATCTGCCAAGCTGATCCTCAACACGCAGGCCCCTAAGGGGTGTGTGCTTAGTCCCCTCCTGTACTCCCTGTTCCCCTACGACCGCGTGGCCAAGCATGACTCCAACACCATCATTAAGTTTGCCGAAAACATGACTGTGGTACGCCTGATCACCGATGATGACACTCCAAAACACACACACACACACACACACACACACACACACACACACACACACACACACACACACACACACACACACACACACACACACACACACACACACACACACACACACACACACACACACACACACACACACACACAACTTCCTTCACTCTCTTCACACACACTGCTACTCTCTGTTTATTATCTATTCATAGTCACTTTACCCCTACCTTCACATACATATTACCTCAATTACCTGGACTAACCGGTACCCCTGCACATTGAGTCTGTACTGGTACCCTGCACATTGAGTCTGTACTGGTACCCCTGCACATTGACTCTGTACTGGTACCCCTGCACATTGACTCTGTACTGTTACCCCTGCACATTGAGTCTGTACTGGTACCCCTGCACATTGAGTCTGTACTGGTACCCCTGCACATTGAGTCTGTACTGGTACCCCTGCACATTGAGTCTGTACTGGTACCCCTGCACATTGAGTCTGTACTGGTACCCCTGCACATTGAGTCTGTACTGGTACCCCTGCACATTGAGTCTGTACTGGTACCCCTGCACATTGACTCTGTACTGGTACCCCTGCACATTGAGTCTGTACTGGTACCCCTGCACATTGAGTCTGTACTGGTACCCCTGCACATTGAGTCTGTACTGGTACCCCTGCACATTGACTCTGTACTGGTACCCCTGCACATTGACTCTGTACTGGTACCCCTGCACATTGAGTCTGTACTGGTACCCCTGCACATTGAGTCTGTACTGGTACCCCTGCACATTGAGTCTGTAGCGGTACCCCTGCACATTGACTCTGTACTGGTACCCCTGCACATTGACTCTGTACTGGTACCCCTGTACATTGACTCTGTACTGGTACCCCTGCACATTGAGTCTGTACTGGTACCCCTGCACATTGAGTCTGTACTGGTACCCCTGCACATTGAGTCTGTAACTGGTACCCCTGCACATTGACTCTGTACTGGTACCCCTGCACATTGAGTCTGTACTGGTACCCCTGCACATTGACTCTGTACTGGTACCCCTGCACATTGAGTCTGTACTGGTACCCCTGCACATTGAGTCTGTACTGGTACCCCTGCACATTGAGTCTGTACTGGTACCCCTGCACATTGACTCTGTACTGGTACCCCTGCACATTGAGTCTGTACTGGTACCCCTGCACATTGACTCTGTACTGGTACCCCTGCACATTGAGTCTGTACTGGTACCCCTGCACATTGAGTCTGTACTGGTACCCCTGCACATTGAGTCTGTACTGGTACCCCTGCACATTGACTCTGTACTGGTACCCCTGCACATTGAGTCTGTACTGGTACCCCTGCACATTGAGTCTGTACTGGTACCCCTGCACATTGACTCTGTACCGGTACCCCTGCACATTGACTCTGTACTGGTACCCCTGCACATTGAGTCTGTACTGGTACCCCTGCACATTGAGTCTGTACTGGTACCCCTGCACATTGACTCTGTACTGGTACCCCTGCACATTGACTCTGTACTGGTACCCCTGCACATTGAGTCTGTACTGGTACCCCTGCACATTGACTCAGTACTGGTACCCCTGCACATTGAGTCTGTACTGGTACCCCTGCACATTGAGTCTGTACTGTTACCCCTGCACATTGAGTCTGTACTGGTACCCCTGCACATTGACTCTGTACTGGTACCCCTGCACATTGAGTCTGTACTGGTACCCCTGCACATTGACTAGGTACTGGTACCCCTGCACATTGACTCTGTACTGGTACCCCTGCATATTGAGTCTGTACTGGTACCCCTGCACATTGAGGCTGTACTGGTACCCCTGCACATTGACTCTGTACTGGTACCCCTGCACATTGAGTCTGTACTGGTACCCCTGCACATTGAGTCTGTACTGGTACCCCTGCACATTGACTAGGTACTGGTACCCCTGCACATTGAGTCTGTACTGGTACCCCTGCACATTGAGTCTGTACTGGTACCCCTGCACATTGAGTCTGTACTGGTACCCCTGCACATTGAGTCTGTACTGGTACCCCTGCACATTGAGTCTGTACTGGTACCCCTGCACATTGACTCTGTACTGGTACCCCTGCACATTGAGTCTGTACTGGTACCCCTGCACATTGACTCTGTACTGGTACCCCTGCACATTGACTCTGTACTGGTACCCCTGCACATTGAGTCTGTACTGGTACCCCTGCACATTGAGTCTGTACTGGTACCCCTGCACATTGAGTCTGTACTGGTACCCCTGCACATTGACTCTGTACTGGTACCCCTGCACATTGACTCTGTACTGGTACCCTGCACATTGAGTCTGTAGCGGTACCCCTGCACATTGAGTCTGTACTGGTACCCCTGCACATTGACTCTGTACTGGTACCCCTGCACATTGACTCTGTACTGGTACCCCTGCACATTGAGTCTGTACTGGTACCCCTGCACATTGACTCTGTACTGGTACCCCTGCACATTGAGTCTGTACTGGTACCCCTGCACATTGACTCTGTACTGGTACCCCTGCACATTGACTCTGTACTGGTACCCCTGCACATTGAGTCTGTACTGGTACCCCTGCACATTGAGTCTGTACTGGTACCCCTGCACATTGAGTCTGTACTGGTACCCCTGCACATTGACTAGGTACTGGTACCCCTGCACATTGACTCTGTACTGGTACCCCTGCACATTGAGTCTGTACTGGTACCCCTGCACATTGAGTCTGTACTGGTACCCCTGCACATTGAGTCTGTAGCGGTACCCCTGCACATTGACTCTGTACCGGTACCCCTGCACATTGAGTCTGTACTGGTACCCCTGCACATTGACTCTGTACTGGTACCCCTGCACATTGAGTCTGTACTGGTACCCCTGCACATTGAGTCTGTACTGGTACCCATGCACATTGAGTCTGTACTGGTACCCATGCACATTGAGTCTGTACTGGTACCCCTGCACATTGACTCTGTACTGGTACCCCTGCACATTGAGTCTGTACTGGTACCCCTGCACATTGAGTCTGTACTGGTACCCCTGCACATTGAGTCTGTACTGGTACCCCTGCACATTGAGTCTGTACTGGTACCCCTGCAAATTGACTCTGTACTGGTACCCCTGCACATTGACTCTGTACTGGTACCCCTGCACATTGACTCTGTACTGGTACCCCTGCACATTGAGTCTGTACTGGTACCCCTGCACATTGAGTCTGTACTGGTACCCCTGCACATTGAGTCTGTACTGGTACCCCTGCACATTGAGTCTGTACTGGTACCCCTGCACATTGACTCTGTACTGGTACCCCTGCACATTGACTCTGTACTGGTACCCCTGCACATTGAGTCTGTACTGGTACCCCTGCACATTGAGTCTGTACTGGTACCCCTGCACATTGAGTCTGTACTGGTACCCCTGCACATTGAGTCTGTACTGGTACCCCTGCACATTGACTCTGTACTGGTACCCCTGCACATTGAGTCTGTACTGGTACCCCTGCACATTGACTCTGTACTGGTACCCCTGCACATTGACTCTGTACTGGTACCCCTGCACATTGAGTCTGTACTGGTACCCCTGCACATTGACTAGGTACTGGTACCCCTGCACATTGAGTCTGTACTGGTACCCCTGCACATTGAGTCTGTACTGGTACCCCTGCACATTGAGTCTGTACTGGTACCCCTGCACATTGACTCTGTACTGGTACCCCTGCACATTGAGTCTGTACTGGTACCCCTGCACATTGAGTCTGTACTGGTACCCCTGCACATTGAGTCTGTACTGGTACCCCTGCACATTGAGTCTGTACTGGTACCCCTGCACATTGAGTCTGTACTGGTACCCCTGCACATTGAGTCTGTACTGGTACCCCTGCACATTGAGTCTGTACTGGTACCCCTGCACATTGAGTCTGTACTGGTACCCCTGCACATTGAGTCTGTACTGGTACCCCTGCACATTGAGTCTGTACTGGTACCCCTGCACATTGACTCTGTACTGGTACCCCTGCACATTGAGTCTGTACTGGTACCCTGCACATTGAGTCTGTACTGTTACCCCTGCACATTGAGTCTGTACTGGTACCCCTGCACATTGAGTCTGTACTGGTACCCCTGCACATTGAGTCTGTACTGGTACCCCTGCACATTGAGTCTGTACTGGTACCCCTGCACATTGACTCTGTACTGGTACCCCTGCATATTGAGTCTGTACTGGTACCCCTGCACATTGAGTCTGTACTGGTACCCCTACACATTGAGTCTGTACTGGTACCCCTGCACATTGAGTCTGTACTGGTAGCCCTGCACATTGAGTCTGTACTGGTACCCCTGCACATTGAGTCTGTACTGGTACCCCTGCACATTGAGTCTGTACTGGTACCCCTGCACATTGAGTCTGTACTGGTACCCCTGCACATTGAGTCTGTACTGGTACCCCTGCACATTGAGTCTGTACTGGTACCCCTGCACATTGAGTCTGTACTGGTACCCCTGCACATTGACTCTGTACTGGTACCCCTGCACATTGAGTCTGTACTGGTACCCCTGCACATTGACTCTGTACCGGTACCCCTGCACATTGACTCTGTACTGGTACCCCTGCACATTGAGTCTGTACTGGTACCCCTGCACATTGAGTCTGTACTGGTACCCTGCACATTGAGTGTGTACTGTTACCCCTGCACATTGAGTCTGTACTGGTACCCCTGCACATTGACTCTGTACTGGTACCCCTGCATATTGAGTCTGTACTGGTACCCCTGCACATTGAGTCTGTACTGGTACCCCTACACATTGAGTCTGTACTGGTACCCCTGCACATTGACTCTGTACTGGTACCCCTGCACATTGACTCTGTACTGGTACCCCTGCACATTGAGTCTGTACTGGTACCCCTGCACATTGACTCTGTACTGGTACCCCTGCACATTGACTCTGTACTGGTACCCCTGCACATTGAGTCTGTACTGGTACCCCTGCACATTGAGTCTGTACTGGTACCCCTACACATTGAGTCTGTACTGGTACCCCTGCACATTGAGTCTGTACTGGTACCCCTACACATTGAGTCTGTACTGGTACCCCTGCACATTGAGTCTGTACTGGTACCCCTGCACATTGAGTCTGTACTGGTACCCCTGCACATTGAGTCTGTACTGGTACCCCTGCACATTGAGTCTGTACTGGTACCCCTGCACATTGAGTCTGTACTGGTACCCCTACACATTGAGTCTGTACTGGTACCCCTGCAAATTGAGTCTGTACTGGTACCCCTACACATTGAGTCTGTACTGGTACCCCTGCACATTGAGTCTGTACTGGTACCCCTGCACATTGAGTCATTACTGGTACCCCTACACATTGAGTCTGTACTGGTACCCCTGCACATTGACTCTGTACTGGTACCCCTGCACATTGACTCTGTACTGGTACCCCTGCACATTGAGTCTGTACTGGTACCCCTGCACATTGACTCTGTACTGGTACCCCTGCACATTGAGTCTGTACTGGTACCCCTGCACATTGACTCTGTACTGGTACCCCTGCACATTGACTCTGTACTGGTACCCCTGCACATTGAGTCTGTACTGGTACCCCTGCACATTGAGTCTGTACTGGTACCCCTGCACATTGAGTCTGTACTGGTACCCCTGCACATTGACTCTGTACTGGTACCCCTGCACATTGACTCTGTACTGGTACCCCTGCACATTGAGTCTGTACTGGTACCCCTGCACATTGAGTCTGTACTGGTACCCCTGCACATTGAGTCTGTACTGGTACCCCTGCACATTGAGTCTGTACTGGTACCCCTGCACATTGAGTCTGTACTGGTACCCCTGCACATTGACTCTGTACTGGTACCCCTGCACATTGACTCTGTACTGGTACCCCTGCACATTGACTCTGTACTGGTACCCCTGCACATTGAGTCTGTACTGGTACCCCTGCACATTGACTCTGTACTGGTACCCCTGCACATTGACTCTGTACTGGTACCCCTGCACATTGAGTCTGTACTGGTACCCCTGCACATTGACTCTGTACTGGTACCCCTGCACATTGAGTCTGTACTGGTACCCCTGCACATTGAGTCTGTACTGGTACCCCTGCACATTGACTCTGTACTGGTACCCCTGCACATTGAGTCTGTACTGGTACCCCTGCACATTGAGTCTGTACTGGTACCCCTGCACATTGAGTCTGTACTGGTACCCCTGCACATTGAGTCTGTACTGGTACCCCTGCACATTGAGTCTGTACTGGTACCCCTGCACATTGACTCTGTACTGGTACCCCTGCACATTGACTCTGTACTGGTACCCCTGCACATTGACTCTGTACTGGTACCCCTGCACATTGACTCTGTACTGGTACCCCTGCACATTGACTCTGTACTGGTACCCCTGCACATTGAGTCTGTACTGGTACCCCTGCACATTGAGTCTGTACTGGTACCCCTGCACATTGAGTCTGTACTGGTACCCCTGCACATTGACTAGGTACTGGTACCCCTGCACATTGACTCTGTACTGGTACCCTGCACATTGAGTCTGTAGCGGTACCCCTGCACATTGAGTCTGTACTGGTACCCCTGCACATTGACTCTGTACTGGTACCCCTGCACATTGACTCTGTACTGGTACCCCTGCACATTGAGTCTGTACTGGTACCCCTGCACATTGACTCTGTACTGGTACCCCTGCACATTGAGTCTGTACTGGTACCCCTGCACATTGACTCTGTACTGGTACCCCTGCACATTGACTCTGTACTGGTACCCCTGCACATTGAGTCTGTACTGGTACCCCTGCACATTGAGTCTGTACTGGTACCCCTGCACATTGAGTCTGTACTGGTACCCCTGCACATTGACTAGGTACTGGTACCCCTGCACATTGACTCTGTACTGGTACCCCTGCACATTGAGTCTGTACTGGTACCCCTGCACATTGAGTCTGTACTGGTACCCCTGCACATTGAGTCTGTAGCGGTACCCCTGCACATTGACTCTGTACCGGTACCCCTGCACATTGAGTCTGTACTGGTACCCCTGCACATTGACTCTGTACTGGTACCCCTGCACATTGAGTCTGTACTGGTACCCCTGCACATTGAGTCTGTACTGGTACCCATGCACATTGAGTCTGTACTGGTACCCATGCACATTGAGTCTGTACTGGTACCCCTGCACATTGACTCTGTACTGGTACCCCTGCACATTGAGTCTGTACTGGTACCCCTGCACATTGAGTCTGTACTGGTACCCCTGCACATTGAGTCTGTACTGGTACCCCTGCACATTGAGTCTGTACTGGTACCCCTGCACATTGACTCTGTACTGGTACCCCTGCACATTGACTCTGTACTGGTACCCCTGCACATTGACTCTGTACTGGTACCCCTGCACATTGAGTCTGTACTGGTACCCCTGCACATTGAGTCTGTACTGGTACCCCTGCACATTGAGTCTGTACTGGTACCCCTGCACATTGACTCTGTACTGGTACCCCTGCACATTGACTCTGTACTGGTACCCCTGCACATTGAGTCTGTACTGGTACCCCTGCACATTGAGTCTGTACTGGTACCCCTGCACATTGAGTCTGTACTGGTACCCCTGCACATTGAGTCTGTACTGGTACCCCTGCACATTGACTCTGTACTGGTACCCCTGCACATTGAGTCTGTACTGGTACCCCTGCACATTGACTCTGTACTGGTACCCCTGCACATTGACTCTGTACTGGTACCCCTGCACATTGAGTCTGTACTGGTACCCCTGCACATTGACTAGGTACTGGTACCCCTGCACATTGAGTCTGTACTGGTACCCCTGCACATTGAGTCTGTACTGGTACCCCTGCACATTGAGTCTGTACTGGTACCCCTGCACATTGACTCTGTACTGGTACCCCTGCACATTGAGTCTGTACTGGTACCCCTGCACATTGAGTCTGTACTGGTACCCCTGCACATTGAGTCTGTACTGGTACCCCTGCACATTGAGTCTGTACTGGTACCCCTGCACATTGAGTCTGTACTGGTACCCCTGCACATTGAGTCTGTACTGGTACCCCTGCACATTGAGTCTGTACTGGTACCCCTGCACATTGAGTCTGTACTGGTACCCCTGCACATTGAGTCTGTACTGGTACCCCTGCACATTGAGTCTGTACTGGTACCCCTGCACATTGACTCTGTACTGGTACCCCTGCACATTGAGTCTGTACTGGTACCCTGCACATTGAGTCTGTACTGTTACCCCTGCACATTGAGTCTGTACTGGTACCCCTGCACATTGAGTCTGTACTGGTACCCCTGCACATTGAGTCTGTACTGGTACCCCTGCACATTGAGTCTGTACTGGTACCCCTGCACATTGACTCTGTACTGGTACCCCTGCACATTGAGTCTGTACTGGTACCCCTACACATTGAGTCTGTACTGGTACCCCTGCACATTGAGTCTGTACTGGTACCCCTGCACATTGAGTCTGTACTGGTACCCCTGCACATTGAGTCTGTACTGGTACCCCTGCACATTGAGTCTGTACTGGTACCCCTGCACATTGAGTCTGTACTGGTACCCCTGCACATTGAGTCTGTACTGGTACCCCTGCACATTGAGTCTGTACTGGTACCCCTGCACATTGAGTCTGTACTGGTACCCCTGCACATTGACTCTGTACTGGTACCCCTGCACATTGAGTCTGTACTGGTACCCCTGCACATTGATTCTGTACTGGTACCCCTGCACATTGACTCTGTACTGGTACCCCTGCACATTGAGTCTGTACTGGTACCCCTGCACATTGAGTCTGTACTGGTACCCTGCACATTGAGTGTGTACTGTTACCCCTGCACATTGAGTCTGTACTGGTACCCCTGCACATTGACTCTGTACTGGTACCCCTGCATATTGAGTCTGTACTGGTACCCCTGCACATTGAGTCTGTACTGGTACCCCTACACATTGAGTCTGTACTGGTACCCCTGCACATTGACTCTGTACTGGTACCCCTGCACATTGACTCTGTACTGGTACCCCTGCACATTGACTCTGTACTGGTACCCCTGCACATTGACTCTGTACTGGTACCCCTGCACATTGACTCTGTACTGGTACCCCTGCACATTGAGTCTGTACTGGTACCCCTGCACATTGAGTCTGTACTGGTACCCCTACACATTGAGTCTGTACTGGTACCCCTGCACATTGAGTCTGTACTGGTACCCCTACACATTGAGTCTGTACTGGTACCCCTGCACATTGAGTCTGTACTGGTACCCCTGCACATTGAGTCTGTACTGGTACCCCTGCACATTGAGTCTGTACTGGTACCCCTGCACATTGAGTCTGTACTGGTACCCCTGCACATTGAGTCTGTACTGGTACCCCTACACATTGAGTCTGTACTGGTACCCCTGCAAATTGAGTCTGTACTGGTACCCCTACACATTGAGTCTGTACTGGTACCCCTGCACATTGAGTCTGTACTGGTACCCCTGCACATTGAGTCATTACTGGTACCCCTACACATTGAGTCTGTACTGGTACCCCTGCACATTGACTCTGTACTGGTACCCCTGCACATTGACTCTGTACTGGTACCCCTGCACATTGAGTCTGTACTGGTACCCCTGCACATTGACTCTGTACTGGTACCCCTGCACATTGAGTCTGTACTGGTACCCCTGCACATTGACTCTGTACTGGTACCCCTGCACATTGACTCTGTACTGGTACCCCTGCACATTGAGTCTGTACTGGTACCCCTGCACATTGAGTCTGTACTGGTACCCCTGCACATTGAGTCTGTACTGGTACCCCTGCACATTGACTCTGTACTGGTACCCCTGCACATTGACTCTGTACTGGTACCCCTGCACATTGAGTCTGTACTGGTACCCCTGCACATTGAGTCTGTACTGGTACCCCTGCACATTGACTCTGTACTGGTACCCCTGCACATTGAGTCTGTACTGGTACCCCTGCACATTGAGTCTGTACTGGTACCCCTGCACATTGAGTCTGTACTGGTACCCCTGCACATTGAGTCTGTACTGGTACCCCTGCACATTGAGTCTGTACTGGTACCCCTGCACATTGAGTCTGTACTGGTACCCCTGCACATTGACTCTGTACTGGTACCCCTGCACATTGACTCTGTACTGGTACCCCTGCACATTGACTCTGTACTGGTACCCCTGCACATTGACTCTGTACTGGTACCCCTGCACATTGAGTCTGTACTGGTACCCCTGCACATTGACTCTGTACTGGTACCCCTGCACATTGAGTCTGTACTGGTACCCCTGCACATTGACTCTGTACTGGTACCCCTGCACATTGAGTCTGTACTGGTACCCCTGCACATTGACTCTGTACTGGTACCCCTGCACATTGACTCTGTACTGGTACCCCTGCACATTGAGTCTGTACTGGTACCCCTGCACATTGAGTCTGTACTGGTACCCCTGCACATTGAGTCTGTACTGGTACCCCTGCACATTGACTAGGTACTGGTACCCCTGCACATTGAGTCTGTACTGGTACCCCTGCACATTGAGTCTGTACTGGTACCACTGCACATTGAGTCTGTACTGGTACCCCTGCACATTGAGTCTGTACTGGTACCCCTGCACATTGACTCTGTACTGGTACCCCTGCACATTGACTCTGTACTGGTACCCCTGCACATTGAGTCTGTACTGGTACCCCTGCACATTGACTCTGTACTGGTACCCCTGCACATTGAGTCTGTACTGGTACCCCTGCACATTGACTCTGTACTGGTACCCCTGCACATTGACTCTGTACTGTTACCCCTGCACATTGAGTCTGTACTGGTACCCCTGCACATTGAGTCTGTACTGGTACCCCTGCACATTGAGTCTGTACTGGTACCCCTGCACATTGAGTCTGTACTGGTACCCCTGCACATTGAGTCTGTACTGGTACCCTGCACATTGACTCTGTACTGGTACCCCTGCACATTGAGTCTGTACTGGTACCCCTGCACATTGACTCTGTACTGGTACCCCTGCACATTGAGTCTGTACTGGTACCCCTGCACATTGACTCTGTACTGGTACCCCTGCACATTGAGTCTGTACTGGTACCCCTGCACATTGACTCTGTACTGGTACCCCTGCACATTGAGTCTGTACTGGTACCCCTGCACATTGACTCTGTACTGGTACCCCTGCACATTGAGTCTGTACTGGTACCCCTGCACATTGACTCTGTACTGGTACTCCTGCACATTGAGTCTGTACTGGTACCCCTGCACATTGACTCTGTACTGGTACCCCTGCACATTGAGTCTGTACTGGTACCCCTGCACATTGACTCTGTACTGGTACCCCTGCACATTGACTCTGTACTGTTACCCCTGCACATTGAGTCTGTACTGGTACCCCTGCACATTGAGTCTGTACTGGTACCCCTGCACATGGAGTCTGTACTGGTACCCCTGCACATTGAGTCTGTACTGGTACCCCTGCACATTGAGTCTGTACTGGTACCCTGCACATTGACTCTGTACTGGTACCCCTGCACATTGAGTCTGTACTGGTACCCCTGCACATTGAGTCTGTACTGGTACCCCTGCACATTGAGTCTGTACTGGTACCCCTGCACATTGAGTCTGTACTGGTACCCCTGCACATTGAGTCTGTACTGGTACCCCTGCACATTGAGTCTGTACTGGTACCCCTGCACATTGAGTCTGTACTGGTACCCCTGCACATTGAGTCTGTAGCGGTACCCCTGCACTTTGAGTCTGTACTGGTACCCCTGCACATTGAGTCTGTACTGGTACCCCTGCACATTGAGTCTGTACTGGTACCCCTGCACATTGAGTCTGTACTGGTACCCCTGCACATTGAGTCTGTACTGGTACCCCTGCACATTGAGTCTGTACTGGTACCCCTGCACATTGAGTCTGTACTGGTACCCCTGCACATTGAGTCTGTACTGGTACCCCTGCACATTGAGTCTGTACTGGTACCCCTGCACATTGAGTCTGTACTGGTACCCCTGCACATTGACTCTGTACTGGTACCCTGCACATTGAGTCTGTACTGGTACCCCTGCACATTGAGTCTGTACTGGTACCCCTGCACATTGAGTCTGTACTGGTACCCCTGCACATTGACTCTGTACTGGTACCCCTGCACATTGAGTCTGTACTGGTACCCCTGCACATTGACTCTGTACTGGTACCCCTGCACATTGAGTCTGTACTGGTACCCCTGCACATTGAGTCTGTACTGGTACCCCTGCACATTGAGTCTGTACTGGTACCCCTGCACATTGACTCTGTACTGGTACCCCTGCACATTGACTCTGTACTGGTACCCCTGCACATTGAGTCTGTACTGGTACCCCTGCACATTGACTCTGTACTGGTACCCCTGCACATTGAGTCTGTACTGGTACCCCTGCACATTGACTCTGTACTGGTACCCCTGCACATTGACTCTGTACTGTTACCCCTGCACATTGAGTCTGTACTGGTACCCCTGCACATTGAGTCTGTACTGGTACCCCTGCACATGGAGTCTGTACTGGTACCCCTGCACATTGAGTCTGTACTGGTACCCCTGCACATTGAGTCTGTACTGGTACCCTGCACATTGACTCTGTACTGGTACCCCTGCACATTGAGTCTGTACTGGTACCCCTGCACATTGAGTCTGTACTGGTACCCCTGCACATTGAGTCTGTACTGGTACCCCTGCACATTGAGTCTGTACTGGTACCCCTGCACATTGAGTCTGTACTGGTACCCCTGCACATTGAGTCTGTACTGGTACCCCTGCACATTGAGTCTGTACTGGTACCCCTGCACATTGAGTCTGTAGCGGTACCCCTGCACTTTGAGTCTGTACTGGTACCCCTGCACATTGAGTCTGTACTGGTACCCCTGCACATTGAGTCTGTACTGGTACCCCTGCACATTGAGTCTGTACTGGTACCCCTGCACATTGAGTCTGTACTGGTACCCCTGCACATGGAGTCTGTACTGGTACCCCTGCACATTGAGTCTGTACTGGTACCCCTGCACATTGAGTCTGTACTGGTACCCTGCACATTGACTCTGTACTGGTACCCCTGCACATTGAGTCTGTACTGGTACCCCTGCACATTGAGTCTGTACTGGTACCCCTGCACATTGAGTCTGTACTGGTACCCCTGCACATTGAGTCTGTACTGGTACCCCTGCACATTGAGTCTGTACTGGTACCCTGCACATTGACTCTGTACTGGTACCCCTGCACTTTGAGTCTGTACTGGTACCCCTGCACATTGAGTCTGTACTGGTACCCCTGCACATTGAGTCTGTACTGGTACCCCTGCACATTGAGTCTGTACTGGTACCCCTGCACATTGAGTCTGTACTGGTACCCCTGCACATTGAGTCTGTACTGGTACCCCTGCACATTGAGTCTGTACTGGTACCCCTGCACATTGAGTCTGTACTGGTACCCCTGCACATTGAGTCTGTACTGGTACCCCTGCACATTGAGTCTGTACTGGTACCCCTGCACATTGACTCTGTACTGGTACCCTGCACATTGAGTCTGTACTGGTACCCCTGCACATTGAGTCTGTACTGGTACCCCTGCACATTGAGTCTGTACTGGTACCCCTGCACATTGACTCTGTACTGGTACCCCTGCACATTGAGTCTGTACTGGTACCCCTGCACATTGACTCTGTACTGGTACCCCTGCACATTGAGTCTGTACTGGTACCCCTGCACATTGAGTCTGTACTGGTACCCCTGCACATTGAGTCTGTACTGGTACCCCTGCACATTGACTAGGTACTGGTACCCCTGCACATTGAGTCTGTACTGGTACCCCTGCACATTGAGTCTGTACTGGTACCCCTGCACATTGAGTCTGTACTGGTACCCCTGCACATTGACTAGGTACTGGTACCCCTGCACATTGAGTATGTACTGGTACCCCTGCACATTGAGTCTGTACTGGTACCCCTGCACATTGAGTCTGTACTGGTACCCCTGCACATTGACTCTGTACTGGTACCCCTGCACATTGAGTCTGTACTGGTACCCCTGCACATTGACTAGGTACTGGTACCCCTGCACATTGAGTCTGTACTGGTACCCCTGCACATTGAGTCTGTACTGGTACCCCTGCACATTGACTCTGTACTGGTACCCCTGCACATTGACTAGGTACCAGTACCCCTGCACATTGAGTCTGTACTGGTACCCCTGCACATTGAGTCTGTACTGGTACCCCTGCACATTGAGTCTGTACTGGTACCCCTGCACATTGAGTCTGTACTGGTACCCCTGCACATTGACTCTGTACTGGTACCCCTGCACATTGAGTCTGTACTGGTACCCCTGCACATTGACTCTGTACTGGTACCCCTGCACATTGAGTCTGTACTGGTACCCCTGCACATTGAGTCTGTACTGGTACCCCTGCACATTGAGTCTGTACTGGTACCCCTGCACATTGAGTCTGTAGCGGTACCCCTGCACATTGAGTCTGTACTGGTACCCCTGCACATTGACTCTGTACTGGTACCCCTGCACATTGAGTCTGTACTGGTACCCCTGCACATTGAGTCTGTACTGGTACCCCTGCACATTGAGTCTGTACTGGTACCCCTGCACATTGACTCTGTACTGGTACCCCTGCACATTGAGTCTGTACTGGTACCCCTGCACATTGACTCTGTACTGGTACCCCTGCACATTGACTCTGTACTGGTACCCCTGCACATTGACTCTGTACTGGTACCCCTGCACATTGAGTCTGTACTGGTACCCCTGCACATTGAGTCTGTACTGGTACCCCTGCACATTGAGTCTGTACTGGTACCCCTGCACATTGACTCTGTACTGGTACCCCTGCACATTGACTCTGTACTGGTACCCTGCACATTGAGTCTGTAGCGGTACCCCTGCACATTGAGTCTGTACTGGTACCCCTGCACATTGAGTCTGTACTGGTACCCCTGCACATTGAGTCTGTACTGGTACCCCTGCACATTGAGTCTGTACTGGTACCCCTGCACATTGAGTCTGTACTGGTACCCCTGCACATTGAGTCTGTACTGGTACCCCTGCACATTGAGTCTGTACTGGTACCCCTGCACATTGAGTCTGTAGCGGTACCCCTGCACTTTGAGTCTGTACTGGTACCCCTGCACATTGAGTCTGTACTGGTACCCCTGCACATTGAGTCTGTACTGGTACCCCTGCACATTGAGTCTGTACTGGTACCCCTGCACATTGAGTCTGTACTGGTACCCCTGCACATTGAGTCTGTACTGGTACCCCTGCACATTGAGTCTGTACTGGTACCCCTGCACATTGAGTCTGTACTGGTACCCCTGCACATTGAGTCTGTACTGGTACCCCTGCACATTGAGTCTGTACTGGTACCCCTGCACATTGACTCTGTACTGGTACCCTGCACATTGAGTCTGTACTGGTACCCCTGCACATTGAGTCTGTACTGGTACCCCTGCACATTGAGTCTGTACTGGTACCCCTGCACATTGACTCTGTACTGGTACCCCTGCACATTGAGTCTGTACTGGTACCCCTGCACATTGACTCTGTACTGGTACCCCTGCACATTGAGTCTGTACTGGTACCCCTGCACATTGAGTCTGTACTGGTACCCCTGCACATTGAGTCTGTACTGGTACCCCTGCACATTGACTAGGTACTGGTACCCCTGCACATTGAGTATGTACTGGTACCCCTGCACATTGAGTCTGTACTGGTACCCCTGCACATTGAGTCTGTACTGGTACCCCTGCACATTGACTCTGTACTGGTACCCCTGCACATTGAGTCTGTACTGGTACCCCTGCACATTGACTAGGTACTGGTACCCCTGCACATTGAGTCTGTACTGGTACCCCTGCACATTGAGTCTGTACTGGTACCCCTGCACATTGACTCTGTACTGGTACCCCTGCACATTGAGTCTGTACTGGTACCCCTGCACATTGACTAGGTACCAGTACCCCTGCACATTGAGTCTGTACTGGTACCCCTGCACATTGAGTCTGTACTGGTACCCCTGCACATTGAGTCTGTACTGGTACCCCTGCACATTGACTCTGTACTGGTACCCCTGCACATTGAGTCTGTACTGGTACCCCTGCACATTGACTCTGTACTGGTACCCCTGCACATTGAGTCTGTACTGGTACCCCTGCACATTGAGTCTGTACTGGTACCCCTGCACATTGAGTCTGTACTGGTACCCCTGCACATTGAGTCTGTAGCGGTACCCCTGCACATTGAGTCTGTACTGGTACCCCTGCACATTGACTCTGTACTGGTACCCCTGCACATTGAGTCTGTACTGGTACCCCTGCACATTGAGTCTGTACTGGTACCCCTGCACATTGAGTCTGTACTGGTACCCCTGCACATTGAGTCTGTACTGGTACCCCTGCACATTGACTCTGTACTGGTACCCCTGCACATTGAGTCTGTACTGGTACCCCTGCACATTGACTCTGTACTGGTACCCCTGCACATTGACTCTGTACTGGTACCCCTGCACATTGAGTCTGTACTGGTACCCCTGCACATTGAGTCTGTACTGGTACCCCTGCACATTGAGTCTGTACTGGTACCCCTGCACATTGACTCTGTACTGGTACCCCTGCACATTGACTCTGTACTGGTACCCTGCACATTGAGTCTGTAGCGGTACCCCTGCACATTGAGTCTGTACTGGTACCCCTGCACATTGAGTCTGTACTGGTACCCCTGCACATTGAGTCTGTACTGGTACCCCTGCACATTGAGTCTGTACTGGTACCCCTGCACATTGAGTCTGTACTGGTACCCCTGCACATTGAGTCTGTACTGGTACCCCTGCACATTGAGTCTGTACTGGTACCCCTGCACATTGAGTCTGTAGCGGTACCCCTGCACTTTGAGTCTGTACTGGTACCCCTGCACATTGAGTCTGTACTGGTACCCCTGCACATTGAGTCTGTACTGGTACCCCTGCACATTGAGTCTGTACTGGTACCCCTGCACATTGAGTCTGTACTGGTACCCCTGCACATTGAGTCTGTACTGGTACCCCTGCACATTGAGTCTGTACTGGTACCCCTGCACATTGAGTCTGTACTGGTACCCCTGCACATTGAGTCTGTACTGGTACCCCTGCACATTGAGTCTGTACTGGTACCCCTGCACATTGACTCTGTACTGGTACCCTGCACATTGAGTCTGTACTGGTACCCCTGCACATTGAGTCTGTACTGGTACCCCTGCACATTGAGTCTGTACTGGTACCCCTGCACATTGACTCTGTACTGGTACCCCTGCACATTGAGTCTGTACTGGTACCCCTGCACATTGACTCTGTACTGGTACCCCTGCACATTGAGTCTGTACTGGTACCCCTGCACATTGAGTCTGTACTGGTACCCCTGCACATTGAGTCTGTACTGGTACCCCTGCACATTGACTCTGTACTGGTACCCCTGCACATTGACTCTGTACTGGTACCCCTGCACATTGAGTCTGTACTGGTACCCCTGCACATTGACTCTGTACTGGTACCCCTGCACATTGAGTCTGTACTGGTACCCCTGCACATTGACTCTGTACTGGTACCCCTGCACATTGACTCTGTACTGTTACCCCTGCACATTGAGTCTGTACTGGTACCCCTGCACATTGAGTCTGTACTGGTACCCCTGCACATGGAGTCTGTACTGGTACCCCTGCACATTGAGTCTGTACTGGTACCCCTGCACATTGAGTCTGTACTGGTACCCTGCACATTGACTCTGTACTGGTACCCCTGCACATTGAGTCTGTACTGGTACCCCTGCACATTGAGTCTGTACTGGTACCCCTGCACATTGAGTCTGTACTGGTACCCCTGCACATTGAGTCTGTACTGGTACCCCTGCACATTGAGTCTGTACTGGTACCCCTGCACATTGAGTCTGTACTGGTACCCCTGCACATTGAGTCTGTAGCGGTACCCCTGCACTTTGAGTCTGTACTGGTACCCCTGCACATTGAGTCTGTACTGGTACCCCTGCACATTGAGTCTGTACTGGTACCCCTGCACATTGAGTCTGTACTGGTACCCCTGCACATTGAGTCTGTACTGGTACCCCTGCACATTGAGTCTGTACTGGTACCCCTGCACATTGAGTCTGTACTGGTACCCCTGCACATTGAGTCTGTACTGGTACCCCTGCACATTGAGTCTGTACTGGTACCCCTGCACATTGAGTCTGTACTGGTACCCCTGCACATTGACTCTGTACTGGTACCCTGCACATTGAGTCTGTACTGGTACCCCTGCACATTGAGTCTGTACTGGTACCCCTGCACATTGAGTCTGTACTGGTACCCCTGCACATTGACTCTGTACTGGTACCCCTGCACATTGAGTCTGTACTGGTACCCCTGCACATTGACTCTGTACTGGTACCCCTGCACATTGAGTCTGTACTGGTACCCCTGCACATTGAGTCTGTACTGGTACCCCTGCACATTGAGTCTGTACTGGTACCCCTGCACATTGACTAGGTACTGGTACCCCTGCACATTGAGTCTGTACTGGTACCCCTGCACATTGAGTCTGTACTGGTACCCCTGCACATTGAGTCTGTACTGGTACCCCTGCACATTGACTAGGTACTGGTACCCCTGCACATTGAGTATGTACTGGTACCCCTGCACATTGAGTCTGTACTGGTACCCCTGCACATTGAGTCTGTACTGGTACCCCTGCACATTGACTCTGTACTGGTACCCCTGCACATTGAGTCTGTACTGGTACCCCTGCACATTGACTAGGTACTGGTACCCCTGCACATTGAGTCTGTACTGGTACCCCTGCACATTGAGTCTGTACTGGTACCCCTGCACATTGACTCTGTACTGGTACCCCTGCACATTGAGTCTGTACTGGTACCCCTGCACATTGACTAGGTACCAGTACCCCTGCACATTGAGTCTGTACTGGTACCCCTGCACATTGAGTCTGTACTGGTACCCCTGCACATTGAGTCTGTACTGGTACCCCTGCACATTGACTCTGTACTGGTACCCCTGCACATTGAGTCTGTACTGGTACCCCTGCACATTGACTCTGTACTGGTACCCCTGCACATTGAGTCTGTACTGGTACCCCTGCACATTGAGTCTGTACTGGTACCCCTGCACATTGAGTCTGTACTGGTACCCCTGCACATTGAGTCTGTAGCGGTACCCCTGCACATTGAGTCTGTACTGGTACCCCTGCACATTGACTCTGTACTGGTACCCCTGCACATTGAGTCTGTACTGGTACCCCTGCACATTGAGTCTGTACTGGTACCCCTGCACATTGAGTCTGTACTGGTACCCCTGCACATTGAATCTGTACTGGTACCCCTGCACATTGACTCTGTACTGGTACCCCTGCACATTGAGTCTGTACTGGTACCCCTGCACATTGACTCTGTACTGGTACCCCTGCACATTGACTCTGTACTGGTACCCCTGCACATTGAGTCTGTACTGGTACCCCTGCACATTGAGTCTGTACTCGTACCCCTGCACATTGAGTCTGTACTGGTACCCCTGCACATTGACTCTGTACTGGTACCCCTGCACATTGACTCTGTACTGGTACCCTGCACATTGAGTCTGTAGCGGTACCCCTGCACATTGAGTCTGTACTGGTACCCCTGCACATTGACTCTGTACTGGTACCCCTGCACATTGAGTCTGTACTGGTACCCCTGCACATTGACTCTGTACTGGTACCCCTGCACATTGAGTCTGTACTGGTACCCCTGCACATTGACTCTGTACTGGTACCCCTGCACATTGACTCTGTACTGGTACCCCTGCACATTGAGTCTGTACTGGTACCCCTGCACATTGAGTCTGTACTGGTACCCCTGCACATTGAGTCTGTACTGGTACCCCTGCACATTGACTAGGTACTGGTACCCCTGCACATTGAGTCTGTACTGGTACCCCTGCACATTGACTCTGTACTGGTACCCCTGCACATTGAGTCTGTAGCGGTACCCCTGCACATTGAGTCTGTACTGGTACCCCTGCACATTGACTCTGTACTGGTACCCCTGCACATTGAGTCTGTACTGGTACCCCTGCACATTGAGTCTGTACTGGTACCCCTGCACATTGACTCTGTACTGGTACCCCTGCACATTGACTCTGTACTGGTACCCCTGCACATTGAGTCTGTACTGGTACCCCTGCACATTGAGTCTGTACTGGTACCCCTGCACATTGAGTCTGTACTGGTACCCCTGCACATTGAGTCTGTACTGGTACCCCTGCACATTGACTCTGTACTGGTACCCCTGCACATTGACTCTGTACTGGTACCCCTGCACATTGACTCTGTACTGGTACCCCTGCACATTGAGTCTGTACTGGTACCCCTGCACATTGACTCTGTACTGGTACCCCTGCACATTGAGTCTGTACTGGTACCCCTGCACATTGACTCTGTACTGGTACCCCTGCACATTGACTCTGTACTGGTACCCCTGCACATTGAGTCTGTACTGGTACCCCTGCACATTGAGTCTGTACTGGTACCCCTGCACATTGAGTCTGTACTGGTACCCCTGCACATTGACTCTGTACTGGTACCCCTGCACATTGACTCTGTACTGGTACCCCTGCACATTGAGTCTGTACTGGTACCCCTGCACATTGAGTCTGTACTGGTACCCCTGCACATTGAGTCTGTACTGGTACCCCTGCACATTGAGTCTGTACTGGTACCCCTGCACATTGAGTCTGTACTGGTACCCCTGCACATTGACTCTGTACTGGTACCCTGCACATTGAGTCTGTAGCGGTACCCCTGCACATTGAGTCTGTACTGGTACCCCTGCACATTGACTCTGTACTGGTACCCCTGCACATTGAGTCTGTACTGGTACCCCTGCACATTGAGTCTGTACTGGTACCCCTGCACATTGAGTCTGTACCGGCACCCCTACACATTGAGTCTGTACTGGTACCCCTGCACATTGAGTCTGTACTGGTACCCCTGCACATTGAGTCTGTACTGGTACCCCTGCACATTGAGTCTGTACTGGTACCCCTGCACATTGAGTCTGTACTGGTACCCCTGCACATTGAGTCTGTACTGGTACCCCTGCACATTGAGTCTGTACTGGTACCCCTGCACATTGAGTCTGTACTGGTACCCCTGCACATTGAGTCTGTACTGGTACCCCTGCACATTGAGTCTGTAGCGGTACCCCTGCACATTGAGTCTGTACTGGTACCCCTGCACATTGAGTCTGTACTGGTACCCCTGCACATTGACTCTGTACCGGTACCTTTAGTGCATAGCCCCGTTTTTTGTTATTTTGTGTTACTATTTTTCCTTTAGTTTACTTAGCAAATGTTTCTCTCTTTTTAAAACTCCGACTCGTTGGTTGAGGGCTCTAAACATTTCACGGTAACGTCTAAAGCTGTTATGTTCGGCACGTGTCAAATAAAATATGATTTGATTTGATTTAGATTTGGTTATTGTGTGTTTCTAGGTTTAAAGGGTCTGTAAAGGGACTTGTTGATGTTAATCCCTTGTCCAGAGATAATCCCAGTAGGAATTCAACCCCCCCCCCCCCCTGCTCGTACGACTTCTCCAAGACTGTGTTTGGTAATTACATGATTAACTTTCCATACTCCTGCTGTTCCTGTGATGTTCTGCTGTCGCCCACAGAGGCTTCGTAACTAAGTATTATATTAATTAGGTGCCATATGTCAAAAGGCATTAATGGTGTTATTGTGTAAAACTGGCAAACTAATGCAAACTAACAGTTAACCCACTGTTTCTAGGCTGTCATTGTAAAAAAAAAAATAGTTCTTATTAACTGACTTGCCAAGTTAAATAAAGGTTAAATAAAAAATTCTATAAAAAAAGTCTCAATAACTAATTGCTTGGAGAAATGTGTTTCAAACAGCCCTTCTTTGTCAACACCCAATCAGCATCGTTCACAACCTCTTCGCTTTAGCTCGAACCATCTCTTTAAGGATTGATCTGACCGGTCCGTAATGATCTAACCGGTCCGTAATGATCTGACCGGTCCGTAATGATCTAACCGGTCCGTAATGATCTGACCGGTCCGTAATGATCGGACCGGTCCGTAATGATCTGACCGGTCCGTAATGATCGGACCGGTCCGTAATGATCGGACCGGTCCGTAATGATCTGACCGGTAATGATCTGACCGGTCCGTAATAACAGCAGTCAAGCACCCCTGTAAACACCTTTTATTATACACAGATTCTAAATAGCTGTTAAATAACACGTGTATCTTGTGGTGGTGACCCAGAAATTCATGACCATTTATTCTGTTCTTATGTCAGAAGATTTTGGAGTGAGTTAGAAGATTTTAAATTAAACTACTATTAATGTTCATTTGAAATACGCTGATATTATGTTATATTTTGATCCACATATGGACCCTAATAGAACACTACCCTATGGGTCCTGGTCAACAGTAGTAGACTACCCTATGGGTCCTGGTCAACAGTAGTACACTACCCTATGGGTCCTGGTCAACAGTAGTACACTACCCTATGGGTCCTGGTCAACAGTAGTACACTACCCTATGGGTCCTGGTCAACAGTAGTACACTACCCTATGGGTCCTGGTCAACAGTAGTACACTACCCTATGGGTCCTGGTCAACAGTAGTACACTACCCTATGGGTCCTGGTCAACAGTAGTACACTACCCTATGGGTCCTGGTCAACAGTAGTACACTACCCTATGGGTCCTGGTCAACAGTAGTGCACTACCCTATGGGTCCTGGTCAACAGTAGGACACTACCCTATGGGTCCTGGTCAACAGTAGTACACTACCCTATGGGTCCTGGTCAACAGTAGTGCACTACCCTATGGGTCCTGGTCAACAGTAGTACACTACCCTATGGGTCCTGGTCAACAGTAGTACACTACCCTATGGGTCCTGGTCAACAGTAGTACACTACCCTATGGGTCCTGGTCAACAGTAGTACACTACCCTATGGGTCCTGGTCAACAGTAGTACACTACCCTATGGGTCCTGGTCAACAGTAGTACACTACCCTATGGGTCCTGGTCAACAGTAGTACACTACCCTATGGGTCCTGGTCAACAGTAGTACACTACCCTATGGGTCCTGGTCAACAGTAGTACACTACCCTATGGGTCCTGGTCAACAGTAGTGCACTACCCTATGGGTCCTGGTCAACAGTAGTACACTACCCTATGGGTCCTGGTCAACAGTAGTGCACTACCCTATGGGTCCTGGTCAACAGTAGTACACTACCCTATGGGTCCTGGTCAACAGTAGTACACTACCCTATGGGTCCTGGTCAACAGTAGTACACTACCCTATGGGTCCTGGTCAACAGTAGTACTTTATCCAATGGCTCCTGGTCAACAGTAGTACACTACCCTATGGGTCCTGGTCAACAGTAGTACACTACCCTATGGGTCCTGGTCAACAATAGTACTTTATCCAATGGGTCCTGGTCAACAGTAGTACACTACCCTATGGGTCCTGGTCAACAGTAGTGCACTACCCTATGGGTCCTGGTCAACAGTAGTACTTTATCCAATGGGTCCTGGTCAACAGTAGTACACTACCCTATGGGTCCTGGTCAACAGTAGTACACTACCCTATGGGTCCTGGTCAACAATAGTACTTTATCCAATGGGTCCTGGTCAACAGTAGTACACTACCCTATGGGTCCTGGTCAACAGTAGTGCACTACCCTATGGGTCCTGGTCAACAGTAGTACACTACCCTATGGGTCCTGGTCAACAGTAGTGCACTACCCTATGGGTCCTGGTCAACAGTAGTACACTACCCTATGGATCCTGGTCAACAGTAGTCCACTACCCTATGGGTCCTGGTCAACAGTAGTCCACTACCCTATGGGTCCTGGTCAACAGTAGTACACTACCCTATGGGTCCTGGTCAACAGTAGTACACTACCCTATGGGTCCTGGTCAACAGTAGTACACTACCCTATGGGTCCTGGTCAACAGTAGTAGACTACCCTATGGGTCCTGGTCAACAGTAGTACACTACCCTATGGGTCCTGGTCAACAGTAGTACACTACCCTATGGGTCCTGGTCAACAGTAGTACACTACCCTATGGGTCCTGGTCAACAGTAGTACACTACCCTATGGGTCCTGGTCAACAGTAGTACACTACCCTATGGGTCCTGGTCAACAGTAGTACACTACCCTATGGGTCCTGGTCAACAGTAGTACACTACCCTATGGGTCCTGGTCAACAGTAGTACACTACCCTATGAGTCCTGGTCAACAGTAGTGCACTACCCTATGGGTCCTGGTCAACAGTAGGACACTACCCTATGGGTCCTGGTCAACAGTAGTACACTACCCTATGGGTCCTGGTCAACAGTAGTACACTACCCTATGGGTCCTGGTCAACAGTAGTACACTACCCTATGGGTCCTGGTCAACAGTAGTACACTACCCTATGGGTCCTGGTCAACAGTAGTACACTACCCTATGGGTCCTGGTCAACAGTAGTACACTACCCTATGGGTCCTGGTCAACAGTAGTACACTACCCTATGGGTCCTGGTCAACAGTAGTACACTACCCTATGGGTCCTGGTCAACAGTAGTACACTACCCTATGGGTCCTGGTCAACAGTAGTACACTACCCTATGGGTCCTGGTCAACAGTAGTACACTACCCTATGGGTCCTGGTCAACAGTAGTGCACTACCCTATGGGTCCTGGTCAACAGTAGTACACTACCCTATGGGTCCTGGTCAACAGTAGTGCACTACCCTATGGGTCCTGGTCAACAGTAGTACACTACCCTATGGGTCCTGGTCAACAGTAGTACACTACCCTATGGGTCCTGGTCAACAGTAGTACACTACCCTATGGGTCCTGGTCAACAGTAGTACTTTATCCAATGGGTCCTGGTCAACAGTAGTACACTACCCTATGGGTCCTGGTCAACAGTAGTACACTACCCTATGGGTCCTGGTCAACAATAGTACTTTATCCAATGGGTCCTGGTCAACAGTAGTACACTACCCTATGGGTCCTGGTCAACAGTAGTGCACTACCCTATGGGTCCTGGTCAACAGTAGTACTTTATCCAATGGGTCCTGGTCAACAGTAGTACACTACCCTATGGGTCCTGGTCAACAGTAGTACACTACCCTATGGGTCCTGGTCAACAATAGTACTTTATCCAATGGGTCCTGGTCAACAGTAGTACACTACCCTATGGGTCCTGGTCAACAGTAGTGCACTACCCTATGGGTCCTGGTCAACAGTAGTACACTACCCTATGGGTCCTGGTCAACAGTAGTGCACTACCCTATGGGTCCTGGTCAACAGTAGTACACTACCCTATGGATCCTGGTCAACAGTAGTCCACTACCCTATGGGTCCTGGTCAACAGTAGTCCACTACCCTATGGGTCCTGGTCAACAGTAGTACACTACCCTATGGGTCCTGGTCAACAGTAGTACACTACCCTATGGGTCCTGGTCAACAGTAGTACACTACCCTATGGGTCCTGGTCAACAGTAGTGCACTACCCTATGGGTCCTGGTCAACAGTAGTCCACTACCCTATGGGTCCTGGTCAACAGTAGTCCACTACCCTATGGGTCCTGGTCAACAGTAGTCCACTACCCTATGGGTCCTGGTCAACAGTAGTACACTACCCTATGGGTCCTGGTCAACAGTAGTGCACTACCCTATGGGTCCTGGTCAAAGGTAGTACACTACCCTATGGGTCCTGGTCAATAGTAGTACACTACCCTATGGGACCTGGTCAACAGTAGTACACTACCTTATGGGTCCTGGTCAACAGTAGTACACTACCCTATGGGTCCTGGTCAACAGTAGTACACTACCCTATGGACCCTGGTCAACAGTAGTACACTACCCTATGAGGCCTGGTCAACAGTGGTACACTACCCTATGGGACCTGGTCAACAGTAGTACACTACCCTATGGGTACTGGTCAAAAGTAGTACACTACCCTATGGGTCCTGGTCAACAGTAGTACACTACCCTATGGGTCCTGGTCAACAGTAGTACACTACCCTATGGGTCCTGGTCAAAAGTAGTACACTACCCTATGGGTCCTGGTCAAAAGTAGTACACTACCCTATGGGTCCTGGTCAACAGTAGTACACTACCCTATGGGTCCTGGTCAAAAGTAGTACACTACCCTATGGGTCCTGGTCAACAGTAGTACTTTACCCTATGGGGCCTGGTCAACAGTAGTACACTACCCTATGGTTCCTGGTCAACAGTAGTACACTACCCTATGGGTCCTGGTCAAAAGTAGTACACTACCTTATGGGTCCTGGTCAAAAGTAGTAAACTACCCTATGGGTCCTGGTCAACAGTAGTACACTACCCTATGGGTCCTGGTCAACAGTAGTGCACTACCCTATGGGTCCTGGTCAACAGTAGTACTTTACCCTATGGGTCCTGGTCAACAGTAGTACACTACCCTATGGGTCCTGGTCAACAGTAGTACACTACCCTATGGTTCCTGGTCAACAGTAGTGCACTACCCTATGGGTCCTGGTCAAAGGTAGTACACTACCCTATGGGTCCTGGTCAACAGTAGTGCACTACCCTATGGGTCCTGGTCAACAGTAGTACACTACCCTATGGGTCCTGGTCAACAGTAGTACACTACCCTATGGGTCCTGGTCAACAGTAGTACACTACCCTATGGGTCCTGGTCAACAGTAGTACACTACCCTATGGGTCCTGGTCAACAGTAATACACTACCCTATGGGTCCTGGTCAACAGTAGTACACTACCCTATGGGTCCTGGTCAACAGTAGTGCACTACCCTATTGGTCCTGGTCAACAGTAGTACACTACCCTATGGGTCCTGGTCAACAGTAGTACACTACCCTATGGGTCCTTGTCAACAGTAGTGCACTACCCTATGGGTCCTGGTCAATAGTGGTACACTACCCTATGGGTCCTGGTCAACAGTAGTGCACTACCCTATTGGTCCTGGTCAACAGTAGTACACTACCCTATGGGTCCTGGTCAACAGTAGTACACTACCCTATGGGTCCTGGTCAACAGTAGTGCACTACCCTATGGGTCCTGGTCAACAGTGGTACACTACCCTATGGGTCCTGGTCAACAGTAGTACACTACCCTATGGGTCCTGGTCAACAGTAGTCCACTACCCTATGGGTCCTGGTCAACAGTAGTACACTACCCTATGGGTCCTGGTCAACAGTAGTGCACTACCCTATGGGTCCTGGTCAACAGTAGTGCACTACCCTATGGGTCCTGGTCAACAGTAGTACACTACCCTATGGGTCCTGGTCAACAGTAGTGCACTACCCTATGGGTCCTGGTCAACAGTAGTGCACTACCTTATGGGTCCTGGTCAACAGTAGTACACTACCCTATGGGTCCTGGTCAACAGTAGTCCACTACCCTATGGTTCCTGGTCAACAGTAGTACACTACCCTATGGGTCCTGGTCAACAGTAGTACACTACCCTATGGGTCCTGGTCAACAGTAGTGCACTACCCTATGAGTCCTGGTCAACAGTAGTGCACTACCCCATGGGTCCTGGTCAACAGTAGTACACTACCCTATGGGTCCTGGTCAACAATAGTACACTACCCTATTGGTCCTGGTCAAAGGTAGTACACTACGTAAGGAATAGGGGCCACTTGGGACTGAAGTTATTGGAAATCAATCATCATGTCTTCAGGACATTCAATCATCATGTCTTCAGGACACTCAATCATCATGTCTTCAGGACACTCAATCATCATGTTTTCAGGACACTCAATCAGCGTCATATCCCCTGATCTCTATAGTCTATACCTAGCTGAAAGACATGACCACTAGAATGACAGAGTATTGAAAATGGAGGCAATATATCTGTCCATATTGCTGTATGTCCTTGGACCACTAGTGCACTATGACCCCTATTGGCCTGGTCAAAACGAGTGAACTATGAACCCTATTGGCCTGGTCAAAACTAGTGCCCTATGAACCCTATTGGCCTGGTCAAAACTAGTGCACTATGAACCCTATTGGCCTGGTCAAAACTAGTGCACTATGACCCCTATTGGCCTGGTCAAAACTAGTGCACTATGAACCCTATTGGCCTGGTCAAAACTATTGAACTATGAACCCTATTGGCCTGGTCAAAACTAGTGCACTATGAACCCTATTGGCCTGGTCAAAACTAGTGCACTATGACCCCTATTAGCCTGGTCAAAACTAGTGCACTATGACCCCTATTGGCCTGGTCAAAACTAATGCACTATGAACCCTATTGGCCTTGTCAAAACTAGTGAACTATGACCCCTATTGGCCTGGTCAAAACTAGTGCACTATGACCCCTATTGGCCTGGTCAAAACTAGTGCACTATGAACCCTATTGGCCTGGTCAAAACTAGTGCACTATGACCCCTATTGGCCTGGTCAAAACTAGTGCACTATGAACCCTATTGGCCTGGTCAAAACTAGTGCACTATGACCCCTATTGGCCTGGTCAAAACTAGTGCACTATGAACCCTATTGGCCTGGTCAAAACTAGTGAACTATGACCCCTATTGGCCTGGTCAAAACTAGTGCACTATGACCCCTATTGGCCTGGTCAAAACTAGTGCACTATGAACCCTATTGGCCTGGTCAAAACGAGTGAACTATGAACCCTATTGGCCTGGTCAAAACTAGTGCACTATGACCCCTATTGGCCTGGTCAAAACTAGTGCACTATGAACCCTATTGGCCTGGTCAAAACTAGTGCACTATGAACCCTATTGGCCTGGTCAAAACTAGTGCACTATGACCCCTATTGGCCTGGTCAAAACTAGTGCACTATGAACCCTATTGGCCTGGTCAAAACTAGTGCACTATGAACCCTATTGGCCTGGTCAAAACTAGTGCCCTATGAACCCTATTGGCCTGGTCAAAACTAGTGAACTATATAGCGAATAGGGTGCCATATGGGACCGAGTCGGAGCATCATCATTATCTGTATATTAGGAATGCGGCTCTGATCCTTCTCCGTCTATGAGTCAACACATCACATTCCATTCCATCTACTGACAGGCTCAGTAAAGCACGCAGCTCGCAGCTCATGACATGATCTCTCTTCTCATTGGAGGGAAATAATCAACAGAAGGCTCCAAATAGAGTCCAATGAGACAGAATGTTGGTATATTGAGTAGATGTCAAAAGAACTGTAATAAATCAGTGGTGTTGTGAGCACTGACCCAGCTGCAGTGTGTGTATGCATGCTCGTGTGTCTGTATCTGTATGGCTGTGTGCCAAAGGGAGGATGTGTGATGTTGGTTTTAGGCCTCTCCGTTCCCCTGGAAACTATGAGAGTGCTTTGTAACGACATCCAGGTATGTTTGCTCTTCATTTTGCACAGTTCATCTGGAGCTAGGCTAGTGCTGGGTGAGGGGGATGTGGTTCATCTGGAGCTAGGCTAGTACTGGGTGAGGGGGATGTGGTTCATCTGGTGCTAGGCTAGTGCTGGGTGAGGGGGATGTGGTTCATCTGGAACTAGGCTAGTGCTGGGTGAGGGGGATGTGGTTCATCTGGTGCTAGGCTAGTGCTGGGTGAGGGGGATGTGGTTCATCTGGTGCTAGGCTAGTGCTGGGTGAGGGGGATGTGGTTCATCTGGTGCTAGGCTAGTGCTGGGTGAGGGGGATGTGGTTCATATGGTGCTAGGCTAGTGCTGGGTGAGGGGGATGTGGTTCATCTGGTGCTAGGCTAGTGCTGGGTGAGGGGGATGTGGTTCATCTGGTGCTAGGCTAGTGCTGGGTGAGGGGGGTGTGGTTCATCTGCAACTAGGCTAGTACTGGGTGAGGGGGATGTGGTTCATCTGGTGCTAGGCTAGTACTGGGTGAGGGGGGTGTGGTTCATCTGGTGCTAGGCTAGTACTGGGTGAGGGGGATGTGGTTCATCTGGTGCTAGGCTAGTACTGGGTGAGGGGGATGTGGTTCATCTGCAACTAGGCTAGTACTGGGTGAGGGGGATGTGGTTCATCTGGTGCTAGGCTAGTGCTGGGTGAGGGGGATGTGGTTCATCTGGTGCTAGGCTAGTGCTGGGTGAGGGGGGTGTGGTTCATCTGCAACTAGGCTAGTACTGGGTGAGGGGGATGTGGTTCATCTGGTGCTAGGCTAGTACTGGGTGAGGGGGATGTGGTTCATCTGGTGCTAGGCTAGTGCTGGGTGAGGGGGATGTGGTTCATCTGGTGCTAGGCTAGTACTGGGTGAGGGGGATGTGGTTCATCTGGAACTAGGCTAGTGCTGGGTGAGGGGGATGTGGTTCATCTGGAACGAGGCTAGTACTGGGTGAGGGGGATGTGGTTCATCTGGAGCTAGGCTAGTGCTGGGTGAGGGGGATGTGGTTCATCTGGAACTAGGCTAGTACTGGGTGAGGGGGATGTGGTTCATCTGGTGCTAGGCTAGTACTGGGTGAGGGGGATGTGGTTCATCTGGTGCTAGGCTAGTGCTGGGTGAGGGGGATGTGGTTCATCTGGTGCTAGGCTAGTACTGGGTGAGGGGGATGTGGTTCATCTGGAGCTAGGCTAGTGCTGGGTGAGGGGGATGTTGTTCTCCAGCCTATGGAGTATTGGGTGCGGTTGGATATTTTTGGGAGTTGGTGGGGAGGGGATGGGCTGGGGGTACATGGTCACATGCGCAGATGCAAATCGTAGATCACCCCGTTGTCGATTTACATTCCTGCAGCATCATGCACTGCCCTCATTCAGGTCAGACCTGCTGCTTCTAGAGGCCCAGAGAACTAGAGTCTGATGCAGCCATTACGGAGCGAGGCCTGATCCTGCTGCATCTAGAGGCCTAGAGGACTAGAGTCTGCTGCAGCCATTAAGGAGTGAGGCCTGAACCTGCTGCATCTAGAGGCCTAGAGAACTAGAGCCTGATGCAGCCATTAAGGAGTGAGGCCTGAACCTGCTGCATCTAGAGGCCTAGAGAACTAGAGTCTGATGCAGCCATTAAGGAGTGAGGCCTGAACCTGCTGCATCTAGAGGCCTAGAGAACTAGAGTCTGATGCAGCCAATAAGGAGTGAGGCCTGAACCTGCTGCATCTAGAGGCCTAGAAAACTAGAGTCTGATGCAGCCATTAAGGAGTGAGGCCTGAACCTGCTGCATCTAGAGTCCTAGAGAACTAGAGTCTGATGCAGCCATTAAGGAGTGAGGCCTGATCCTGCTGCATCTAGAGGCCTAGAGAACTAGAGTCTGCTACAGCCTTATGGAGTGAGGCCTGATCCTGCTGCATCTAGAGGCCTAGAGAACTAGAGTCTGATGCAGCCATTAAGGAGCGAGGCCTGATCCTGCTGCATCTAGAGGCCTAGAGGACTAGAGTCTGCTGCAGCCATTATGGATCGAGGCCTGAACCTGCTGCATCTAGAGGCCTAGAGGCATGTAAGCCTAGATGGTACCAGTCTGGGTTTTTACTTTACCTTCTACAGTGATATCATACAGGGAGGGGTTAGTTACAGTGCCTTGTAAAAGTATTCATCCCCCTTGGTGTTTTTCATATTTCTTTGCATTACAACCTGTAAAATACATTTATTTTTATTTGGATTTCATGTAATGGACATACACAAAATATTCCAAATTCGTGAGGTAAAAAAAATAAAAATAATTGTTTAAAAAGAAAATTACAAAAATAAAACTGAAACGTGGTGCGTGCATATGTATTCACACTCTTTGCTATGAAGCCCCTAAAAAAAGATCTGGTTTAACCAATTAATTTCAGAATTCACATAATTAGTTAAATAAAGTCCACCTGTGTGCAATCTAAGTGTCACATGATCTGTCACATGATCAGAGTGTATATACACCTGTTCTGAAAGGCCCCAGAGTCTGCAACACCACTAAGCAACTAAGCACCATGAAGACCAAGGAGCTCTCCAAACAGGTCAGGGACAAAGTTGTGGAGAAGTACAGATCAGGGTTGGGTTATAAAAAAATATCTGAAACTTTGAACATCCCGCGAGCGTCATTAAATCTATTATAAAAAAAATGGAAAGAATATGGCACCACAACAAACCTGCCAAGAGAGGGCCGCCCACCAAAACTCACCGACCAGGCAAGGAGGGCATTAATCAGAGAGGCAACAAAGAGACCGAAGATAACCCTGAAGGAGCTGCAAAGCTCCACAGTGGAGATTGGAATATCTGTCCATAGCACCACTTTAAGCCGTACACTCCACATAGCTTGGCTTTACGGAACAGTGGCTAGAAAAAAGCCATTGCTTAAAGAAAAAATAAGCAAAAACATTTGGTGTTCGCCAAAAGGCACGTGGGAGACTCCCCAAACATATGGAAGAATGTACTCTGGTCAGATGAGACTAAAAATGAGCTTTTTTTCCATGAAGGAAAACGCTATGTCTGGCACAAACTCAACACCTCTCATCACTCCGAGAATACCATGTTATTCATCATCAGAGACTGGGTAACTGGTCAGAATTGAAGGAATGATGGATGGCACTGCATACAGGGTAATTCTTGAGGGAAACCTGTTTCAGTCTTCCAGAGATTTGAGACTGGGACGGAGGTTCACCTTCCAGCAGAACAATGACACTAAGCATACTGCTAAAGAAACACTCAAGTGGTTTAAGGGGAAACATTTAAATGTCTTGGAATGGCCTAGTTAAAGCCCAGACCTCAATCCAATTGAGAATCTGTGGTATGACTTAAAGATTGCTGTACACCAGCGGAACCATCCAACTTGACGGAGCTGGAGCAGTTTTGCCTTGAAGAATGGGCAAAAATCCCAGTGGCTAGATGTACCAAGCTTATAGGACATACCACAACAGACTTGCAGCTGTAATTGCTGCAAAAAAAGTATTGACTTGGGGAGGGGGGAATAGTTATGCATGCTCAAGTTTTCAGTTTTTTCTGTCTTATTTCTTGTTCGTTTCACAAAGAAAATATTTTGCATCTTCAAAGTGATAGGCATGTTGTGTAAATCAAATGATACAGTCCCCTCCAAAAAAATCTATTTTAAATCGAGGTTGTAAGGCAACGAAACAGAACAAATATCTCGGGGGGTGATGACTTTCAACAGACCACTGTATAACTGGTTTTTTGAATGTGATACGCCACCTCATTTGTGATAGTTTTACTCTTCTACTTGGCTCTCTCCCTCTGTCTCACCAATCCCTGCCCCCTCTCACTCAAATAGCAGTTGTTTTCGCTTGACCACTAGATCATTTGCCAACCGTTTCACTCTTCAGTCTAAATGGTTGAAAAAGCAGCTGAAACAACATGTTGACAACAATGCAGCTTTTCCACTTTGCTTCATAATATAAATCCACAAGCGTTCCATAATTAAACCATTAGTTTGTATCTACTGTCTGCTAACAGCTAACTAGTTTCTCTTTTCTTAGCAAGTTGTTCAATTAAATCCTTGTCAGCCACTAATGCTAATTGCTAGTCAACTGGCTAGCTAGCTAATACATGTACTAATTCAGGCCTAAATCAGGATGTTGTTTGTGCAAAGTTATCATAGTCTAAATCAGAGAGGAATAAGCAAAGCTTGAATATGTTAGCTACAAGAAGTAAGAGAATACATTTAATGTAGCCCGAGATTATAGGGTCCCACTCCCCTGGAAAAAAGTGACCAATACTTTGGTTCCTACTCTTTCATAATAACGGCTCCATAGAGAACTTATTAATATTCTAAGTCCTTCCTAATTCATTGAACGCCTCCTGGCTTTTTGTGCGTTGTTACATTCTAACTATAGAAATAGAAAGTTAATTACATTTCCATGATTCTGACAGTTCACACAAGTGGTATGATATAAATCGAATCACAAGTGCAATATGTTGTAAAAATAAGACCTCGATTTTTTTGCCCATATATGTGCAGCCCTGCGTGACAGTGTGGAAATGATCTCAAAATGAGATCAACTTTTGGTTGAAGTTGAATTGAACAGTATTAAACAATCAGAATGGAAACAGACCCATTGAAATAATTGAACTTGTGTTGTCAGCCATGGGTCATAATCTACTCAGACAGCACATTCAGAACTTCTATTACTCAACAAAAAAATATGTGAAACATATTGTGACATGATATTTGGGCCGAATCGCCCAGCCGTATTCTGCAGTAATCCAGACTGCAGCTTGACGACTAGGGGACTGGTGGACTAGAGGAAGACCTGAACATGCAGTAGAACTGGAGGCAAGAACCTACTGCAGCCCCATACCAGAGGAAGACCTGACCATGGGTTTAACACCAGGGATGGTCTCTGGGTTTAACTCCAGGGATGGTCTCTGGGTTTAACTCCAGGGATGGTCTCTGGGTTTAACACCAGGGATGGTCTCTGGGTTTAACACCAGGGATGGTCTCTGGGTTTAACACCAGGATGGTCTCTAGGTTTAACACCAGGATGGTCTCTGGGTTTAACTCCAGGGATGGTCTCTGGGTTTAACACCAGGGATGGTCTCTGGGTTTAACTCCAGGGATGGTCTCTGGGTTTAACACCAGGGATGGTCTCTGGGTTTAACACCAGGGATGGTCTCTGGGTTTAACACCAGGGATGGTCTCTGGGTTTAACTCCAGGGATGGTCTCTGGGTTTAACACCAGGGATGGTCTCTGGGTTTAACTCCAGGGATGGTCTCTGGGTTTAACACCAGGGATGGTCTCTGGGTTTAACACCAGGGATGGTCTCTGGGTTTAACACCAGGGATGGTCTCTGGGTTTAACACCAGGGATGGTCTCTGGGTTTAACACCAGGATGGTCTCTGGGATTAACACCAGGGATGGTCTCTGGGTTTAACACCAGGATGGTCTCTGGGTTTAACACCAGGGATGGTCTCTGGGTTTAACACCAGGGATGGTCTCTGGGTTTAACTCCAGGGATGGTCTCTGGGTTTAACTCCAGGGAAGGTCTCTGGGTTTAACTCCAGGGATGGTCTCTGGGTTTAACACCAGGGATGGTCTCTGGGTTTAACACCAGGATGGTCTCTGGGATTAACACCAGGATGGTCTCTAGGTTTAACACCAGGATGGTCTCTGGGTTTAACACCAGGGATGGTCTCTGGGTTTAACACCAGGATGGTCTCTGGGATTAACACCAGGATGGTCTCTGGGTTTAACTCCAGGGATGGTCTCTGGGTTTAACACCAGGGACGTTCTCTGGGTTTAACTCCAGGGATGGTCTCTGGGTTTAACACCAGGGATGGTCTCTGGGTTTAACTCCAGGGATGGTCTCTGGGTTTAACACCAGGGATGGTCTCTGGGTTTAACTCCAGGGATGGTGTCTGGGTTTAACACCAGGGATGGTCTCTGGGTTTAAAACCAGGATGGTCTCTGGGTTTAACTCCAGGGATGGTCTCTGGGTTTAACACCAGGGATGTGTCCCAAATGGCAACACTACCAGTAGATCAGTAGCATATGGATGGGGATTGGTTGTTACAGGGGATTGGACAGGGTCACGCTACAGTGCATGTTCCATAAAGGTCAGAGGATTACCAGAGGAGGATCTCTCTGATGCACCTAGGATCACAAACCCTCACCCCCCCCCCCCTCCCCCCGTTACTGTGTGTATGTGTGTATGCACCAGTGGTGTAAAGCCATTTAAATAGTACTTAAGTCGTTCTCTTTGGGTATCTGTACTTTAATATTTATATGTTTGATAGCTTTTACTTTACTTCACTACATTCCTAAAGACAATAATGTACTTTTTACTCCATACATTTTCCCTGACAATCAAAAGTACTTGTTAAATTTCAAATGCTCAGGCAAGACAGTAATATGGTCCAATTCACACACCTATCGGTATAGCTTGTTGTCATCCCTACTGCCTCTGATCTGGTGGACTCACTAAAAACAAATAGTGGGTTTGTAAAGGATGTCTGATTGTGGGAGTGTCCCCCTGTCTGCCCCTAAAGTAAAAAATTTAAATTGTGCCGTCTGGTTGGCTTAATACAAGGAATTTGATCTATAGCTTTTACTTGTACAAATTACTTTTACTCAAGTATGACAATTAAGCAAATTTTTCCACCACTGTACTAAGTACATTTAAAACCAGATACTTTTACTTGAGGAATTTTCCGTTAAGTTATCTTTGCTTTTTTAGTGTGAATTATTTATTTTTTTATCCACCACTGGCGTGGGCATACACGTGCGTGCGTCCGTGCGTGTCTTTGTGTGCGTGTGTCCAGCTCCAGCACGCCCACTCCCATGTCTTACATGCCCTGGAAATGTAGAAAGGGGTGTAGCTGCATGGTTTATTGTCTCGGGGGAGATATCATGCCTACTAACCCTGCAGCCACAGGCACAGTTCCTCCCTCCGTCTTTCCCAACATCTCCTCCCACTCTCAATATTTCTCACCATCTCCACAGAGCTAGAGCTGTGTTTGTCAGCTAGAGAGACATCCTGAAAATCTATATGTTCACGTCCGAACGGTTTGACCTAAACAACTATTATGACCGCTATATGTAAATGGGAGACTCTCCAAGACAATGGTGTTCTCCGTTTTTCTCTATAACCACAAGTATCAGTAGACTCGTCCGAAGTCGGTACCTGTCAATGTGCTAACTTCTGTTTGGTAGCATCCGAACTGTTTGGGTTACAAACTAATGGGACTCCACTGTGGAAAGAGGAGATTCTCTCCAAGACGATGGTGTTCTCCGTTTTGCTCTAGGACCCAACAAGTGTCATATGACTCGTCTGAAGGTACCGGTAAAGACAAACAAATAGAAGTATGAAGGTAGTTTTGTACTACCCCCAAAAAAGGTTTAAATACCGTTTGTGTAAAAAAACAAATTTGTTTTTTGTATATCTCCTAGATTTCGGACAGACACTTCAAAATCTTGTTTCTTATGAATCATTTTTTGACGATCCTTTTTGCCATTGATGAATGTGTTTTTCAATGTGTTTCTATGGACTTAGTAGTAAAGGCCAAAATCAATATTTTATCCCCCAAAAACATCTATATTTTAAGAGTCCTATAATTCTAAATCAAATAGCTAAATGATCCATAGTATGACCTTCTTAAAACAATTCCATATGTCAGCTCAGAACCCCCCAACATTTTAAACTATGAAGCATGAATATGATTAAAATACTATATGCAAATCCTCAGCCGTAGTTAAAACAGGCAATATCTTCTCTGCTCCGTTCAGAATCACTAGAAGCAGCAGACAAGGCAATCTCTGCTATACGTATTATCCATGGAACCACTGGTCCAGGGGGGAATTCTTCAATTGAAGGAAATAACACACATTTCCCTAAAATCGACTGATCACTTAATCTCATTATACGCAGATTATATTTTACTGTATCTAAACAATGTATCTCTTTCGCTCCCAAACACATTGAAGATCATAGATAAATTCAGCTTCATCTCAAGTAATATAATAAATCTAACCAAGTCAGTGCTACTCTCAACACCCCGATGGAGGACGTCATCTCTACTTATGGAATCACAATCGTTGCTAGTAGATATACAGAACCAGTCAAAAGTTTTAGAATAGCTACTCATTCCGGGTTTTTCTTTATTTTTACTATTTCCTACATTGTAGAATAAAAGTTAAGACATCAAAACTATGAAATAACACATATGGAATCAAGTAGTAACTAAAAAAGTGTTAAACAAATCAAAATATATTTTATATTTGAGATTCTTCAAATAGCCACCCTTTGCCTTGATGACAGCTTTGCGCACTTTTGGCATTCTCTCAACCAGCTTCACCTGGAATTATTTTCCAACAGTATTGAAGGAGTTCCCACATATGCGGAGCACTTGTTGGCTGTTATTCCTTCACTCTGCAGTCCAACTCATCCAAAACCATCTCATTTGGGTTGAGGTGGGCGGGTGATTGTGGAGGCCATGTCTACTGATGCAGCACTCCATCACTCTCCTTCTTGGTCAAATAACCCTTACACAGCTTAGAGGTGTGTTGGTTCATTGTCCTGTTGATAAACAAATGGCACATTTGGCATATCAACACCATCATCCCGGAAATGCTAGACCCACTCCAATTCGCATTCCGTCCAAACAGATCCACACATGACGGGTTGAGAGTTCCATGTTTCTTGGTGTCCACATGCTCGGCATCCGACCGTAAGGTGCTTATAAGGGTCTATATCTAGGTCTGCAGCTAGGTCTGTACTGGGTCTGTAGTTAGGTCTCTAGCTAGGTCTGAACTGGGTCTGTTCGGCATCCGACCGTAAGGTGCTTATAAGGGTCTATATCTAGGTCTTTAGCTAGGTCTGTACTGGGTCTGTAGCTGGGTCTGTATTAGGTATACCGATGTGTCTGTACTGGGTCTGTATCTTGGTCTGAAGCTAGGTCTGTAACTAGGTCTGTACTGCGTCTGTATCTAGGTCTGTGCTGGGTCTGTAGCTATTTTTGTAACTATGTCTGTACTGGTTCTGTAGCTAGGTCTGTGTCTGTAGCTATTTTTCTAGGTATATACTGGTTCTGTAGGTAGGTCTGTACTGGTTCTGTAGTTAGGTCTCTAGCTAGGTCTGAACTGGGTCTGTAGCTAGTTTTGTAGGTATATACTGGTTCTGTAGGTAGGTCTGTACTGGTTCTGTATTTAGGTCTCTAGCTAGGTCTGAACTGGGTCTGTAGCTAGGTCTGTAGCTAGGTCTGTACTGTAAAAAGTATGATCTTTGTCCCCATGGTTTTCCCTTTATAACCCGTGATGACATGGCTGGTTTTCCCTTTATAACCCGTGATGACATGGCTGGTTTTCCCTTTATAACCCGTGATGACATGGCTGGTTTTCCCTTTATAACCCGTGATGACATGGCTGGTTTTCCCTTTATAACCCGTGATGACATGGCTGGTTTTCCCTTTATAACCCGTGATGACATGGCTGGTTTTCCCTTTATAACCCGTGATGACATGGCTGGTTTTCCCTTTATAACCCGTGATGACATGGCTGGTTTTCCCTTTATAACCCGTGATTGTCTGAAGTCCCTGATACATGCGTCTTGTGTCTGAGCCGTAGAATTGGGACTCCACTTTGTTGCTTTGCCTCTGATTGACTTACTGAGGTCGTAGCTGGTCTGTTTGTACACGTCCATGTTCCCTGTCACCATACCGTGGTTAAATGCAGTGGTTCGCGTTTTCAGTTTTGCACGAATGTTGCCATTAATCCACGATTTTATGTTTGGATATAACAGCCATTAGCTTTATAAAACCTCAACATGTCCTGTATTGTTCTGTTTATAGACGGTCACATCTATTTCCCATATGGAGCAGTAAGAGATAGATCATGAAGTAGATTTCTGAGAAATCCTCTGGGATTATGTGGTTACTGTTAGCACATGACAGTCATCAGTCTATGACTGCGGTGCAAACAATAACATCTACTACTTCTACTACTAATTACTTATGTAAAGCATTAGTGTGTACTCCAGAGAAGCATCAGAATAGATGATTTGAATCTGACATGAAACAAGACAGAAGACAGGGCTAGCGGAGACTGCAGCTCAGTGAATCAGAGGAATCATTACCAAACCAACTCAGTGAATCAGAGGAATCATTACTAAACCAACTCAATGAGAGGGGGAATCATTACCAAACCAACTCAGTGAATCAGAGGAATCATTACTAAACCAGCTCAGTGAATCAGAGGAATCATTACTAAACCAACTCAGTGAATCAGAGGAATCATTACTAAACCAACTCAATGAGAGGGGGAATCATTACCAAACCAACTCAGTGAATCAGAGGAATCATTACTAAACCAACTCAGTGAATCAGAGGAATCATTACTAAACCAACTCAATGAGATGGGGAATCATTACTAAACCAACTCAATGAGATGGGGAATCATTACTAAACCAACTCAGTGAATCAGAGGAATCATTACTAAACCAACTCAGTGAGAGGGGGAACCATTACTAAACCAAGTCATTGAATCAGAGGAATCATTACTAAACCAACTCAATGAGATGGGGAATCATTACTAAACAAACTCAATGAGAGGGGGAATCATTACCAAACCAAGTCATTGAATCAGAGGGGGAATCATTACTACACAAACTCAGTGAGATGGGGAATCATTCTAAACCAACTCAGTGAATCAGAGGAATCATTACTAAACCAACTCAGTGAGATGGGGAATCATTACTAAACCAACTCATTGAACCACTATTATTTAGGAACAATATTAGGTTAATGTTAGGAATGATAAGTTAGGAACAATGTTAGGTCAAAGTTAGGAATGATAAGTTAGGGACAATGTTAGGTCAAAGTTAGGAATGATAAGTTTGGAACAATGTTAGCTTAGTGTTAGGAATGATAAGTTAGGAACAATGTTAGGTTAGTGTTAGGAATGATAAGTTAGGAACAATGTTAGGTTAGTGTTAGGAATGATAAGTTAGGAACAATGTTAGGTTAGTGTTAGGAATGATACGTTAGGAATGATAAGTTAGGAACAATGTTAGGTTAGTGTTAGGAATGATACGTTAGGAACAATGTTGGGTTAGTGTAAGGAATGATAAGTTAGGAACAATGTTAGGTTAGTGTTAGGAATGATAAGTTAGGAATGATAAGTTAGGAACAATGCTAGGTTAGTGTTAGGAATGATAAGTTAGGAATGATAAGTTAGGAACAATGTTAGGTTAGTGTTAGGCCTGAGAGAAAGACCAAGGACGCCGTCAATGGCGGCCGTTAAAAAAATATGTTCTAACAAAGTGTATATTTGTCAAATCTGGCATAATTTATGTATTCTGAAAGGCCAAAAACGTTTACTTCAATTAGATTGATATATTTGGCTGTTTTTGCTGCATAATATTTAGAAGTTGTCCTTTTCAGGATTAGAAAAAAATTCCTCTAAATGCTGTTTGTATAAGCTGGTAGCATAGCTAGCATATAGCAATCAGTGGTGGTAGTTTTAAGCAATTTTAATGTGTAATGCAGTTGAATGGTGACATAAACCACAATTAAAGTTAAGTCAAATCTTATATATATATCTAAAAAATAAATCACCACAGCTGTGTGTCACGATCGTCGTAACGTGGAAGAGAGGAGGACCAAGGCGCAGCGTGATAACAATACATCTTCCTTTTAATTATAACGAAGACCAAACGAAGAACACTGACAAACTATACAAAACAATAAACGTGAACAAACCGTAACAGTCCCGTGTGGCACAAACACTGACACAGGAAACAATCACCCACAAAATACCAAAAGAACATGGCTGCCTAAATATGGTTCCCAATCAGAGACAACGATAAACACCTGCCTCTAATTGAGAACCAATCTAGGCAACCATAGACTTACATAAACACCTATAATGAACACAACCCCATAACTCTACAAAAAAAACCTAGACAGTACAAACACCCTAGACGAGACAAAAACACACAAACCACCCTCGTCACACCCTGACCTAACCAAAATAATAAAGAGAACAAAGGCCAGGGCGTGACACTGTGATGGATACAGGAAGTTTTGCTGCAATTGTATAAATGCCTACAGATAATTTGTTCATTCTACATGGTGGGATCTTTTTTGTCTGAAAAAAACAGGATATGCAATATATATACAAAAGTATGAGGACACCCCTTCAAATTAGTGGATTCGGCTATTTCAGCCACACCCGAATACTGACAGGTGTATAAAATCGAACACACAGCTTTGCAATCTCCATGGTCAAACATCGGCAGTAGAATGGCCTGACTGAAGAGCTCAGTGACTTTTAACGTGGCACCGTCATAGGATGCCATCTTTCCAACTAGTTAGTTCGTCCAATGTTTGCCCTGCTAGAGCTGCCCTGGTCAACTGTAAGGGGTTTTATTGTGAAGTCGAAACGTCTAGGAGCGTCAACAGAATGGGACCGCCAAGTGCTGAAGCTCGTGTGTCGGTTCAAACACTCACTACCGAGTTCCAAACTGCCTCTGGAAGCAACGTCAGCACAATAACTGTTCGTTCGAATGGGTTTCCCTGGTCAAGCAGCCGCACACAAACCTAAGATCACCATGTGCAATGCCAAGCATCGGCTGAAGTGGTGTAAAGCTCACCGCCATTGGACTCTGGAGAAGTGGAAAACGTGTTCTCTGGAGTGATGAATCACGCTTCACCATCTGGCAGTCTGACGGACGAATCTGGGTTTGGCGGATGCCAGGAGAACACGGCCTGCCCGAATGCATAGTGACAACTGTAAAGTTTGGTGGAGGAGGAATAATGGTCCGGGGCTGTTTTTCATGGTTCGGGCCAAGGGGCCACTGTATATATATATACAGTGGGGAGAACAAGTATTTGATACACTGCCGATTTTGCAGGTTTTCCTACTTACAAAGCATGTAGAGGTCTGTAATTTTTATCATAGGTACACTTCAACTGTGAGAGACGGAATCTAAAACAAAAACCCAGAAAATCACATTGTATGATTTTCAAGTAATTAATTAGCATTTTATTGCATGACATAAGTATTTGAAAACCTACCAACCAGTAAGAATTCCGGCTCTCACAGACCTGTTAGTTTTTCTTTAAGAAGCCCTTCTGTTCTCCACTCATTACCTGTATTAACACCACCTGTTTGAACTCGTTACCTGTATAAAAGACACCTGTCCACACACTCAATCAAACAGACTCCAACCTCTCCACAATGGCCAAGACCAGAGAGCTGTGTAAGGACATCAGGGATAAAATTGAAAGGACGGAGGGACAGGGCGTGGGGACAGGATGGAGGGACAGGGCAACGGGACAGGGCAACAGGACAGGGCAACAGGACAGGGCGGGGGGACAGGACGGAGGTTGTTAACCTTAACTGGGGGTTGTGCTGCCCCCACTGATGGGGTGCATGTGCTTGGTTGAAGATATTCTGCAGAATCCCTCTAGTGGCTCAGGCCAGAGAGAAGGAGGAAGCAGGAGTGAGAAGAGGGAGCAGAAACATAGAGGGAAGAGAAAGATAACGTGTTAGAGAGATAAGGCAGGAAGTAGGAGGGAGAGAAGGAGGGAAAGAGGAAGATAAAGTGTTAGAGAGATAATTCAGGAAGCAGGAAGTTAATTTATTTGTGCTTTAGTTCCCTGCAGCTGCTGAGAGATAGGGAGAGAGAGAGATGGAGAGGGAGTGAAAGACATAAAGATACCCTGGTAATCAGAGTTCTCACAGAACATCAAGGTATGAGAAGGAGGGAATGAGATGGAGGGTAAATTTAATGCTGAAGATATTTGGAGAGGAGGAGAAGAGATGGAGGGTACAGGGATGCCTTGCTGGAGATGTATGGAGAGGAGGAGAAGAGATGGAATGGTCTTTTGTTTCTCGCCCATTTCTATAAGGTTTTAAACTGGCTTACAGAGCTATACTGCGGCACTGTACAGACATCTGATAATAAACCCACATTTTATAATCCATTTGAGCTACTTATTTATTTGGCAACAGTTCTATTTCAGATTAAAGGGGTGTGTGTTTAAAAGAACAAGAATCTGACACAAAGACTTTCAGTTGTGGGATGTTTCAAGCACATAGCGACTAAGGACTTAGGTATTGTAGCAGCAATGTGGTGTGTTAACTATACCACGCTGTGTGTGTGTGTGTGTGTATTATTCTACGGGGTGTGTATGTGTTTGTGGTAGTACTACTAAGCTATATAGCATTGTTTTAAGATAGTCATACCAATGATAATTTAGCTATTTGATTTTGAATTTTAAGACCCCTTGAAGTATAAAAGATAAATAAAATAAAAAATTGTGAGGAAAAAGTATTTTTGTCCTTACTGCTATTAGCATATACAAACACATTAAATAACAGATTTTCAGGTCCAGGATGTCCTCCACTCCTGGGCATGCTGCTTGGTCACTTGGTGGTGGGATCTTCTGTCACGCTCGTTGAAAGATGGATTGGACCAAGGTGCAGCGTGGTAGGCGTACATTTTACTTTTATTTTAAATGACACCCCAAAAACAACAAAATACCAAACGAACGTAAAGCTACATGCAGTGCAGAAAGCAACTACACACAAACAAGATCCCACAAACTAAGGTGGGAAAAAGGGCTGCCTAAGTATGATCCCCAATCAGAGACAACGCAGATTGGGAACCATACCAGGCCAACAAAGAAATAGAAAACATAGATTTGCCCACCCAAGTCACACCCCGACCTGACCAAATAGAGAAATAAAAAGGCTCTCTAAGGTCAGGGCGTGACATAATGGCCGAAAGCTCAACCCTCTGAGGTCGATGTCCGCGCCCCCGCTTTAATCTAATTAGTATAATAACTAATGTCGATTTAAGCTCAATTTGACAATAATATTATCATTTTCATTCATCATATCAAAATCATCATGAAGTATAAAAAAACGTATTGTGTAACTCAATGATGTTATTAACTTCCGACGCCGACAGAGATGGCCGCCTCGCTTCGCGTTCCTAGGAAACTATGCAGTATATTATAAATGATTTGAATATGAACTGACGTGCACGGGATTTGCTAAACAGTTAGCATTTGAAACAGTGGCCATCTAAACATAACCAAAGCATGGGTTGCTCTCATACCTTCTCCATAGACAACTTACAGGCTAAGGAAACTAATATGTAATGTTGTAATTTGGGTGACCTATCTCATTAACATTGGGGGGAACAGCACCACCTAGTGGTCAGAACCTGGATGTAGGATGGGTCATTAATAAAACAAAATATATATATATATATATCTATTTAACCTTTATTTAACTAGGCAAGTCAGTTAAGAACAAATTCTTATTTACAATGATAGCCTACTGGGGAACAGTGGGTTAACTGCCTTGTTCAGGGGCAGAACGACAGACTTTTACCTTGTCAGCTAAGGGATTCGATCCAGCAACCTTTTGGTGACTGGCTCTAATCCTCTAACCACTAGGCTACCTGCCGCCCAAACCTGACAGCTTCAACATGACCCAGTCAGGATGGTACAATAGAGCTAACTAATCGATCCTAATGTGAAATCACCAGGAATCCTTCTTTTCTCTGCACCGGAAACACAAGAGGAGGCTGGTGGGAGGAGCTATAGGAGAACGGGATCATTGTAAAGACTGGAATGGAATTAATGTAACGGTATCAAACACATCAAAAACATGGATAACACATGTTTGACCCTGTTCCATTTATTCCATTCCAGCCATTACAATGACCCCGTCCTCCTATACCTACTCCCACCAGCCTCCTCTGGCACACACACACACACACACACACACACACACACACACACACACACACACACACACACACACACACACACACACACACACACACACACACACACACACACACACACAGAGAGACACACACACACACTCAGACTCTGCTCCAGAAACACACAGCTACTGACCTTCTACAACATGGCTCTACAGCAGAGCAGGAGCAGGAGCATGGCTGTGACATGAATACTGCTACAGCAGAGCAGGAGCAAGGCTGTGACTTGAATACTGCTACAGCAGAGCAGGAGCAGGAGCTTGGCTGTGACTTGAATACTGCTACAGCAGAGCAGGAGCATGGCTGTGACTTGAATACTGCTACAGCAGGAGCAGGAGCAGGAGCATGGCTGTGACTTGAATACTGCTACAGCAGAGCAGGAGCATGGCTGTGACTTGAATACTGCTACAGCAGAGCAGGAGCAGGAGCATGGCTGTGACTTGAATACTGCTACAGCAGGAGCAGGAGCATGGCTGTGACTTGAATACTGCTACAGCAGAGCAGGAGCATGACTGTGACTTGAATACTGCTACAGCAGAGCAGGAGCTTGGCTGTGACTTGAATACTGCTACAGCAGGAGCAGGAGCATGGCTGTGACTTGAATACTGCTACAGCAGAGCAGGAGCAGGAGCATGGCTGTGACTTGAATACTGCTACAGCAGAGCAGGAGCATGGCTGTGACTTGAATACTGCTACAGCAGAGCAGGAGCATGGCTGTGACTTGAATACTGCTACAGCAGGAGCAGGAGCATGGCTGTGACATGAATACTGCTACAGCAGTAGCAGGAGCATGGCTGTGACTTGAATACTGCTACAGCAGGAGCAGGAGCATGGCTGTGACTTGAATACTGCTACAGCAGAGCAGGAGCATGGCTGTGACTTGAATACTGCCTACTGAGAAATACAAACACTTGGATTCTGATGCTGGAGCCAACCTCTACAGCCAAGGTTTCTGTTTCCCAAATTACACCCCATTCCCTTTATAGCGCAGAGTCATGTGGCTCTGGTGAAACGTTACGCACTATGTAGGGAATAGGGTGCCATTTGGGACACTATGTAGGGAATAGGGTGCCATTTGGGACTGCTCCGACCCTGCCCTGGCTAGCTGGCCACGGATCTGCTGATTGGACAGAGGATGTTATATTCATGAGATATGTTGTTGGCGCTATGGATCAGAAAGACTCAGTGTGTCAGTGTGTGTGTGTGTGTGTGTGTGTGTGTGTGTGTGTGTGTGTGTGTGTGTGTGTGTGTGTGTGTGTGTGTGTGTGTGTGTGTGTGTGTGTGTGTGTGTGTGTGTGTGTGTGTGTGTGTGTGTGTGTGTCCCTTCGGCTGCTCTCCGTGCTTCACTCCCTGAACCATGTAACACGGAACACAATGGCAAGGACACGCATGGAAATGCTCCAATGCTCTTTTCACTCCCCCAGTTTATTGTTTCAGAAAGAAATTGACTGGCCATAGGGCAGTTAGAGCAGAGGGACTGGCCGTAGGGCAGATAGAGCAGAGGGACTGGCCATAGGGCAGTTAGAGCAGAGGGACTGGCCATAGGGCAGTTAGAGCAGAGGGACTGGCCATAGGGCAGTTAGAGCAGAGGGACTGGCCATAGGGCAGTTAGAGCAGAGGGACTGGCCATAGGGCAGTTAGAGCAGAGGGACTGGCCATAGGGCAGTTAGAGCAGAGGGACTGGCCCTAGGGCAGATAGAGCAGAGGGACTGGCCATAGGGCAGTTAGATTAGAGGGACTGGCCATAGGGCAGTTAGAGCAGAGGGACTGGCCATAGGGCAGATAGAGCAGAGGGACTGGCCATAGGGCAGTTAGAGCAGAGGGACTGGCCATAGGGCAGTTAGATTAGAGGGACTGGCCATAGGGCAGTTAGAGCAGAGGGACTGGCCATAGGGCAGTTAGAGCAGAGGGACTGGCCATAGGGCAGTTAGAGCAGAGGGACTGGCCATAGGGCAGTTAGAGCAGAGGGACTGGCCATAGGGCAGTTAGAGCAGAGGGACTGGCCGTAGGGCAGATAGAGCAGAGGGACTGGCCATAGGGCAGTTAGAGCAGAGGGACTGGCCATAGGGCAGTTAGAGCAGAGGGACTGGCCATAGGGCAGTTAGAGCAGAGGGACTGGCCATAGGGCAGTTAGAGCAGAGGGACTGGCCATAGGGCAGTTAGAGCAGAGGGACTGGCCATAGGGCAGATAGAGCAGAGGGACTGGCCATAGGGCAGTTAGATTAGAGGGACTGGCCATAGGGCAGTTAGAGCAGAGGGACTGGCCATAGGGCAGATAGAGCAGAGGGACTGGCCATAGGGCAGTTAGAGCAGAGGGACTGGCCATAGGGCAGTTAGATTAGAGGGACTGGCCATAGGGCAGTTAGAGCAGAGGGACTGGCCATAGGGCAGTTAGAGCAGAGGGACTGGCCATAGGGCAGTTAGAGCAGAGGGACTGGCCATAGGGAATTTAGAGCAGAGGGACTGGCCATGGGGCAGTTAGAGCAGATGGACTGGCCATAGGGCAGTTAGAGCAGATGGACTGGCCGTAGGGCAGTTAGAGCAGAGGGACTGGCCGTAGGGCAGTTAGAGCAGATGGACTTGCCATAGGGCAGTTAGAGCAGAGGGACTTGCCATAGGGCAGTTAGAGCAGAGGGACTGGCCATAGGGCAGTTAGAGCAGATGGACTGGCCATAGGGCAGTTAGAGCAGATTGACTTGCCATAGGGAATTTAGAGCAGAGGGACTGGCCATAGGGCAGTTAGAGCAGAGGGACTGGCCATAGGGCAGTTAGAGATGAGGGACTGGCCATAGGGCAGTTAGAGCAGAGGGACTGGCCATAGGGCAGTTAGAGCAGAGGGACTGGCCATAGGGCAGATAGAGCAGAGGGACTGGCCATAGGGCAGTTAGAGCAGAGGGACTGGCCATAGGGCAGTTAGAGCAGAGGGACTGGCCATAGGGACACAGAGACATCTTTTCTTGATTATTGTCCAGTCGTGTGGTCCAGTGCTACAAGGAAGACCTAGATAAGCGACAGCTGGTCCAGAACAGAGCGGCACGGTTTGCTCTTCATTGTAATCAGAGGGCTGATATAAATACTATGCATGCCAGTCTCTCTTCGCTAAGAGTTCAGGAGAGACTGACTGCATCACTTCTCCTTTTTCTTCTTTGGGCTGCAAGCCCGATGTCGGTACACTTATGACAACAGCCAGCTCAAGTGCAGGGCGCGAAATTCAAAATATATTTTTTTTAAATATTTAACTTTCACACATTAACAAGTCCAATACAGCATATGAAAGGTACACATCTTGTGAATCAAGCCAACATGTCCGATTTTTAAAATGTTTTACAGGGAAGACAAAATATGTAAATCTATTAGCTAACCACGTTAGCAAAAGACACCACTTTTTTTACTCCACCAGTTTTTTACTCCATCAGTAGCTATCACTAATTCGACCAAATAAAGATATATATAGCCACTAACCAAGAAACAACTTCATAAGATGACAGTCTGATAACATATTTATGGTATAGCATATGTTTTTTTAGAAAAATGTGCATATTTCAGGTATAAATCATAAATAAATCATAAATTACATTTCAGCTACAATCAGAAATTGCACCGAAAGCAGCCATAACATTTACAGACACCAACGTCACATACCTAATTACTCATCATAAAACATTTCTGAAAAATACATAGTGTGCAGCAACTGAAAGACAGGCATCTTGTGATTCCAGACAATATTTCCGATTTATTAAATGTTTTACAGCGAAATCAAAATGTAGCGCTATATTAGCATAGCCACAATAGCCAGAAACACTTGGGCGCCCACGACCAGTTCACATGCACGACAGATATATGAAATAACATCATAAATTGGGTCTTACTTTTGCTGATCTTTCATCAGAAAGTTGATCAAGGTGTCCTTTGTCCAGATGAGTCGTTGTTTGGATTCAGAATGGCAACTTTCCCTCTTCATTTAGCATGGGCACTAGCCGAGTGGCACGGATCTCTCCAACGTGAACAAAGTCAGAGAACGGAACACGGCAAAACTCCCTAAAAAATTCAAATAATCTGATTAAACTATATTGAAAAAACATACATTACGATGATATGGTCACATGTATCAAATAAAATCCGAGCCGGAGATAGTTGTCGTCCATAACGGCAGCAAAACAGAAGGCAATCTCACTTCCAAGTCACGCGCTTCAGAGTACCGGAAGTGGACGGTCACGTCAAAGAAATAGCTTTTATTCCACCTCAGACCAAGATAAACACAAAATTTCTTCTCTCACATCCTCTTGACACCCAGAGGAAGGCGTATGAAGTGTACGTAGGCTCCTACGTATCATGACCATGTATAGGCAGAACGTTGAACAGAGCATAGATTTCTGACATTCTACTTCCTGGTCAGGGAAAGTGCTGCCAAATGACTTCTGTTTCACTCAGAGAAATAATTCAAACGGTTTTAGAAACTAGAGATTGTTTTCTATCCAATAGTAATAATAATATGCATATTGTACGAGCAAGAATTGAGTACGAGGCCGTTTGAAATGGGCACCTTTTTTCTGGCTACTCAATAATTTCCCTTGCAGCCATAACAGGCTGCAACATTCATGTGTTGGAAATCCCAAATTGTTTTCAGTCAACTTACACACTGTAACGTCTGCTTCCAGGTCACACTCTCAAACACGTAGATCCCATGAACACAGCTCACTCTCCAGATCCCATTCACCTGAATTCTGATCACCTGTATGTCACTATCACACACTATTTAATTCAGTTCTTTGCACCCCATCATTGTGAGGTATTGTTTGTTTTGTGACATACTTCTATTCAATCTGTTTTTCCGTGATTGACTCCTCCCATGTATGATAGTTTTGGCCTCGCTAACGACTGCCTCTCTGATAGAGTTCAGTGTGTCAAATCGGAGGGCCTGTTGTCCGGACCTCTGGCAGTCTCTATGGGGGTGCCACAGCGTTCAATTCTCGGGCTGACTCTTCTCTGTATTCATCAATGATGTCGCTCTTGCTGCTGGTGAGTCTCTGATCCACCTCTCTGCAGACAACACCATTCTGTATACTTCTGGCCCTTCTCTGGACACTGTGTTAACTAACCTCCAGACGAGCTTCAATGCCATACAACTCTCCTTCCGTGGCCTCCAACTGCTCTTAAATACAAGTTAAACTAAATGCATTCTCTTCAACCGATCGTTGCCTGCACCTACCCGCCCGTCCAGCATCACTACTCTGGACGGTTCTGACCTAGAATATGTGGACAACTACAAATACCTAGGTGTCTGGCTAGACTGTAAACTCTCCTTCCAGACTCACATTAAGCATCTCCAATCCAAAAATAAATCTAGAATCGGCTTCCTATTTCGCAACAAAGCATCCTTCAATCGTGTTGCCAAACATACCCTCGTAAAACTGACTATGCTACCGATCCTCGACTTTGGCGATGTCATTTGCAAAATAGCCTCCAACACTCTACTCAACAAATTGAATGCAGTCTATCACAGTGCCATCCGTTTTGTTACCAAAGCCCCATATACTAACCACCACTGCGACCTGTATGCTCTCGTAGGCTGGTCCTCGATTCATATTCGTCGCCAAACCCACTGGCTCCAGGTCATCTACAAGTCTCTGCTAGGTAAAGCCCCGCCTTATCTCAGCTCACTGGTCACCATAGCAGCACCCACCCGTAGCACGCGCTCCAGCAGGTATATTTCACTGGTCACCCCCAAAGCCAATTATTCCTTTGGCCGCCTTTCCTTCCAGTTCTCTGCTGCCAATGACTGGAACGAACTGCAAAAATCACTGAAGCTGGAGACTCATATCTCCCTCACTAGCTTTAAGCACCAGCTGTGAGAGCAGCTCACATATCATTGCACCTGTACATAGCTCATCTGTAAATAGCCCATCCAACTTCCTCATCCCCATACTGTATTTATTTATTTATCTTGCACCTTTGCACCCCAGCATCTCTACTTGCACATTCATCTTCTGCACATCCTACCATTCCAGTGTATAATTGCTATATTGTAATGATTTTGCCACCATGGCCTAATTATTGCCTTACCTCCCTCATCCTACCCCATTTGCACACACTGTATATAGACTTTTTCTACTGTATTATTGACTGTATGTTTGTTTATGTGTAACTCTGTGTTGTTGTATGTGTCGAACTGCTTTGCTTTATCTTGGCCAGGTCGCAGTTGTAAAGGAGAACTTGTTCTCAACTGGCCTACCTGGTTAAATAAATAAATAAAATAATTTAAACATAAAAAAAATGACACCTTTTGCCTATTCCATGCCTGTACTTTAGCCTATCGGATTTCCTGTTATCAACCTATTGCCTGATCTCCCGGACGACCTTTTCCCTGCCTGTACTGTTGCCTTTTGGACCCCCTGTTTATGACCTTCTGCCTGCCCCTGGACCCAGCTAGCTGCCTCCTCCTGTGTATGACCTTCTGTCTGCCCCTGGACCCAGCTAGCTGCCTCCTCCTGTGTTTGACCTTCTGTCTGCCCCTGGACCCAGCTAGCTGCCTCCTCCTGTGTTTGACCTTCTGTCTGCCCCTGGACCCAGCTAGCTGCCTCCTCCTGTGTTTGACCTTCTGTCTGCCCCTGGACCCAGCTAGCTGCCTCCTCCTGTGTTTGACCTTCTGTCTTCCCCTGGACCCAGCTAGCTGCCTCCTCCTGTGTTTGACCTTCTGTCTGCCCCTGGACCCAGCTAGCTGCCTCCTCCTGTGTTTGACCTTCTGTCTGCCCCTGGACCCAGCTAGCTGCCTCCTCCTGTGTTTGACCTTCTGCCTGCCCCTGGACCCAGCTAGCTGCCTCCTCCTGTGTATGACCTTCTGTCTGCCCCTGGACCCAGCTAGCTGCCTCATCCTGTGTTTGACCTTCTGTCTGCCCCTGGACCCAGCTAGCTGCCTCCTCCTGTGTTTGACCTTCTGCCTGCCCCTGGACCCAGCTAGCTGATTCCTCCTGTGTTTGACCTTCTGCCTGCCCCTGGACCCAGCTAGCTGCCTCCTCCTGTGTTTGACCTTCTGTCTGCCCCTGGACCCAGCTAGCTGCCTCCTCCTGTGTTTGACCTTCTGTCTGCCCCTGGACCCAGCTAGCTGCCTCCTCCTGTGTTTGACCTTCTGCCTGCCCCTGGACCCAGCTAGCTGCCTCCTCCTGTGTATGACCTTCTGTCTGCCCCTGGACCCAGCTAGCTGCCTCCTCCTGTGTTTGACCTTCTGTCTGCCCCTGGACCCAGCTAGCTGCCTCCTCCTGTGTTTGACCTTCTGCCTGCACCTGGACCCAGCTAGCTGATTCCTCCTGTGTTTGACCTTCTGCCTGCCCCTGGACCCAGCTAGCTGCCTCCTCCTGTGTATGACCTTCTGCCTGCCCCTGGACCCAGCTAGCTGCCTCCTCCTGTGGTCCTTTACCAATAAACACCTGCTGCACCCTGCGCTTGAAACCAGCTCTCTGTCTCCCATCGTGTTCATTACAGCTCTGACACAGATCCAGAACAAATTCAATAAAGCGTGCAGTATTAAATAGAGCCATTACTGCATGGAACTCCATTCCTTCTCATGTTGCTCAAACAAACAGCAAACCTGGTTTCAAAGAACTGATAAAGCAACAGCACAACGCCTCACAACGCCTCACAGCACAACGCCTCACAGCACAATGCCTCACAGCGCAACGCCTCACAGCGCAACGCCTCACAGCGCAACGCCTCACAGCGCAACGCCTCACAACGCCTCACAGCACAACGCCTCACAACGCCTCACAGCACAACGCCTCACAGCACAACGCCTCACAGCACAACGCCTCACAGCACAACGTCTCACAGCACAACGCCTCACAGCGCAACGCCTCACAACGCCTCACAGCACAACGCCTCACAACGCCTCACAGCACAACGCCTCACAGCACAACGCCTCACAGCACAACGCCTCACAACGCATCACAGCACAACGCCTCACAACCCCTCACAGCACAAGGTCTCACAACGCCTAACAGCACAACGCCTCACAGCACAACGCCTCACAGCACAACGCCTCACAGCACAACGCCTCACAGCACAACGCCTCACAGGGCAACGCCTCACAACGCCTCACAGCACAACGCCTCACAACGCCTCACAGCACAACGCCTCACAGCACAACGCCTCACAGCACAACGCCTCACAGCACAACGTCTCACAGCACAACGCCTCACAGCGCAACGCCTCACAACGCCTCACAGCACAACGCCTCACAACGCCTCACAGCACAACGCCTCACAGCACAACGCCTCACAACGCCTCACAGCACAACGCCTCACAGCACAACGCCTCACAACGCTTCACAGCACAACGCCTCACAGCACAACGCCTCACAGCACAACGCCTCACAACGCCTCACAGCACAACGCCTCACAACGCCTCACAGCACAACGCCTCACAACCCCTCACAGCACAAGGTCTCACAACGCCTCACAGCACAACGCCTCACAGCACAACGCCTCACAGCACAACGCCTCACAACGCCTCACAGCACAACGCCTCACAGCGCAACGCCTCACAGCACAACGCCTCACAGCACAACGCCTCACAGCACAACGCCTCACAGCACAAGGTCTCACAACGCCTCACAGCACAACGCCTCACAACGCCTCACAGCACAACGCCTCACAGCGCAACGCCTCACAGCGCAACGCCTCACAGCACAACGCCTCACAACGCCTCACAGCACAACGCCTCACAACGCCTCACAGCACAACGCCTCACAGCACAACGCCTCACAGCACAACGCCTCACAGCACAACGCCTCACAGCACAACGCCTCACAACGCCTCACAGCACAACACCCTACAGCACAACGCCTCACAGCACAACGCCTCACAACAGAACGCCTCACAGCACAACGCCTCCTATTTGACCTAGATAGACTGTGTATTGATATGTAGGCTACTGTATATGTGCTTTTTGTAAAGAAATAATAATAATGTAGTTCTGTCCTTGAGCTGTTCTTGTCTATTATTGTTTCATACTATGTCATGTTAATACACAGAGAGACAATAATACACAGAGACACAGAGACACTGTAATACACAGAGACACTGAGACACAGTAATACACAGAGACACAGAGACACAGTAATACACAGAGACACTGAGACACAGTAATACACAGAGACACAGAGACACAGTAATACACAGAGACACAGAGACACAGTAATACACAGAGACACAGCGACACTGTAATACACAGAGACACAGTAATACACAGAGACACTGTAATACACAGAGACACAGAGACACAGTAATACACAGAGACACAGAGACACTGTAATACACAGAGACACAGAGACACAGTAATACACAGAGACACAGTAAGACAGAGACAAAGAGACACAGTAATACACAGACACAGTAAGACAGAGACAAAGAGACACTGTAATACACAGAGACACAGTAATACACAGAGACACTGTAATACACAGAGACACAGAGACACAGTAATACACAGAGACACTGTAATACACAGAGACACAGAGACACAGTAATACACAGAGACACAGAGAGACAGAGACAAAGAGACACAGTAATACACAGACACAGTGACAGAGACAAAGATATGCAGTAATACACAGAGAGACAGGGACACAGAGACACAGAGACACAGAGACACAGAGACACAGTAATACGCAGAGACACAGGGACACAGAGACACAGTAATACACAGAGACACAGTGTAAAGGTTTTCTTCCTGGGGTGAAGGAGAGGACCAAAATGCAGCGTAGCCAGTGCTCAACATGTTTAATTATAAGAACAAGTGAACACTACAAACAACTTACAAAATAACAAACGTGCCAAACCGATACAGACCTATCTGGTGCAGAACACAAACACAGAGACAGGTAACAACCTACCTAAATATGACTCTTAATTAGAGGAACGCAAAACACCTGCCTCTAATTAAGAGCCATACCAGGCAACCCTAAACCAACATAGAAACACACAACATAGAATGCCCACCCAAAACTCACGCCCTGACCATCACACACATACAAAACAACAGAAAACAGGTCAGGAACGTGACAGAACCCCCCCCTCAAGGTGCGAACGCCGGGCGCACCAGCACAAAGTCCAGGGGAGGGTCTGGGTGGGCATCTGACCACGGTGGTGGCTCAGGCTCCGGACGCTGTCCCCACACCACCATAGTCACTCCCCGCTTCTGTATCCCCCTCCCAATGACCACCCTCCAACTAAAACCACCTAAATGAAGGGGCAGCACCGGGATAAGGAGCTGCACCGGGATAAGGGGCAGCACCGGGATAAGGGGCGGCAGGTCCTGGCTGAGGAACTCTGGCAGGTCCTGGCTGAGGGACTCTGGCAGGTCCTGGCTGAGGGACTCTGGCAGGTCCTGGCTGAGGGACTCTGGCAGGTCCGGGCTGAGGGACTCTGGCAGGTCCGGGCTGAGGGACTCTGGCAGGTCCGGGCTGAGGGACTCTGGCAGGTCCGGGCTGAGGGACTCTGGCAGGTCCGGGCTGAGGGACTCTGGCAGGTCCGGGCTGACGGAAGGCTCTGGCTGATCCGGTCTGGCGGAAGGCTCTGGCTGATCCGGTCTGGCGGAAGGCTCTGGCTGATCCGGTCTGGCGGAAGGCTCTGGCTGATCCGGTCTGGCGGAAGGCTCTGGCTGATCCGGTCTGGCGGAAGGCTCTAGCGGCTCCTGTCTGGCGGACGGCTCTAGCGGCTCCTGTCTGGCGGACGGCTCTGTAGGCTCATGGCAGACGGGCGGCTTTGCAGGCTCATGGCAGACGGGCGGCTTTGCAGGCTCATGGCAGACGGACAGTTCAGACGGCGTAGGGCAGACGGGCAGTTCAGACGCCGCTGGGCAGACGGGCAGTTCAGACGCCGCTGGGCAGACGGGCAGTTCAGGCGCCGCTGGGCAGACGGGCAGTTCAGGCGCCGCTGGGCAGACGGGCAGTTCAGGCGCCGCTGGGCAGACGGCAGACTCTGGCCGGCTGAGACGCACTGTAGGCCTGGTGCGTGGTACCGGAACTGGAGGTACCGGGCTAAGGACACGCACCTTCAGGCTAGTGCGGGGAACAACAACAGGGCACACTGGACTCTCGTGGCGCACTCTAGGCCTGGTGCGTGGTACCGGAACTGGAGGTACCGGGCTGAGGGCACGCACCTCAGGGCGAGTGCGGGGAGAAGGAACAGTGCGTACAGGGCTCTGGAGACGCACAGGAGGCTTGGTGCGTGGTGCCGGAACTGGAGGCACTGGGCTGGAGACACGCACCATAGGGAGAGTGCGTGGAGGAGGAACAGGGCTCTGGAGATGCACTGGAAGCCTGGTGCGTGGTGTAGGCACTGGTGGTACTGAGCTGGGGTGGGAAGGTGGCGCCGGATATACCGGACCGTGAAGGAGGACACGTGCTCTTGAGCACCGAGCCTCCCCAACCTTACCAGGTTGAATGGTCCCCGTAGCCCTGCCAGTGCGGCGAGGTGGAATAGCCCGCACTGGGCTATGCAGGCGAACCGGGGACACCACCTGTAAGGCTGGTGCCATGTACGCCGGCCCGAGGAGACGTACTGGAGACCAGATACGTTGGGCCGGCTTCATGGCACTCGGCTCGATGCCCAACCTAGCCCTCCCAGTGCGGCAAGGTGGAATAGCCCGCACTGGGCTAAGCACGCGTACTGGGGACACCGTGCGCTTTACCGCATAACACGGTGTCTGACCAGTACGACGCTCTCTCACTCCACGGCAAGCCCGGGGAGTTGGCTCAGGTATCCAACCCGGCTTCGCCACACTCCCCTTTAGCCCCCCCCCAAGAAATTTTTGGGTGAGCCTCTCGGGCTTCCAGCCTCTCTTACGTGCTGCCTCCTCAATCCACCGCTCCTGGGCTGTGGCTGCCTCCTTCCCCTCCCGAGAGCGGCGATTCTCTCCAACCCTTCCCCAGGGTCCTTTTCCGTCCATGATCTCCCAAGACCATTCCTCCTGTGTCCAGTAGTCCTGTGTACTGGGCCGCTGCTGCTCCCCGTTGCTACGCTGCTTGGTCCTGGTTTGGTGGGTGGTTCTGTAAAGGTTTTCTTCCTGGGGTGAAGGAGAGGACCAAAATGCAGCGTAGCCAGTGCTCAACATGTTTAATTATAAGAACAAGTGAACACTACAAACAACTTACAAAATAACAAACGTGCCAAACCGATACAGACCTATCTGGTGCAGAACACAAACACAGAGACAGGTAACAACCACCCACAACGAACACAGTGAAACAACCTACCTAAATATGACTCTTAATTAGAGGAACGCAAAACACCTGCCTCTAATTAAGAGCCATACCAGGCAACCCTAAACCAACATAGAAACACACAACATAGAATGCCCACCCAAAACTCACGCCCTGACCATCACACACATACAAAACAACAGAAAACCGGTCAGGAACGTGACACACAGAGACACAGTAATACACAGAGACACAGAGACAGAGACACAGTAATACACAGAGGCACAGAGACAGAGACACAGTAATACACAGAGACACAGAGACACAGTAATACACAGAGGCACAGAGGCAGAGACACCGTAATACACAGAGACAGAGACACAGTAATACACAGAGACACAGAGACACAGAGACACAGTAATACACAGAGGCACAGAGGCAGAGACACAGTAATACACAGAGACACAGAGACAGAGACACAGTAATACACAGAGACACAGAGACACAGAGACAGAGACACAGAGACACAGAGACACAGTAATACACAGAGGCACAGAGGCAGAGACACAGTAATACACAGAGACAGAGACACAGTAATACACAGAGACACAGAGACAGAGACACAGTAATACACAGAGACACAGAGACACAGTAATACACAGAGGCACAGAGGCAGAGACAGAGTAATACACAGAGACAGAGACACAGTAATACACAGAGACACAGAGACACAGAGACACAGTAATACACAGAGGCACAGAAGCAGAGACACAGTAATACACAGAGACAGAGACACAGTAATACACAGAGACACAGAGACACAGAGACAGAGACACAGAGACACAGAGACACAGTAATACACAGAGGCACAGAGGCAGAGACACAGTAATACACAGAGACAGAGACACAGTAATACACAGAGGCACAGAGACAGAGACACAGTAATACACAGAGACACAGAGACAGAGACACAGTAATACACAGAGACACAGAGACAGAGACACAGTAATACACAGAGACACAGAGACACAGTAATACACAGAGGCACAGAGGCAGAGACACAGTAATACACAGAGACAGAGACACAGTAATACACAGAGACACAGAGATACAGTAATACACGTCACACACATACACATATTTAACCGTTTTTTTGAGGGGGTTAGGTACAAAACTTTTCAAACCGTAGCGGTTACCCTCAGACGACCCTGTGACACTGTGGGGGTCCTATACCAAAACACAGAACACCTTGGTTTCCTCAGGATCTCCCCTTTCCACAGTGTGGTCACATTAGTTGGTAGTTTGTATTATTATGTTACTTAGATGGACACATCGGTTCATCAATAGACTCTAGGGGGATTTATGAACCAGCACATGGCTTCTTAACGTCTGTCTGTGAGACCTGACTTACAGAGATGATAAAACAACTACGGAGTCCAAATGGCACCCTAGTCCCTTTATAGTGCACTGCTTTAGATCACATCAGGAACACCGTGTCATTTGGGATGCAGGTTCTGTCTCTCCGCATGACGTCTTTGTTACGGCTGATTTGACCATAACTTTTGGGTGTAATTCAGCTTCTGTTCCCTGTGTGTTGTCTGATTTCTCCTCTCTCTGCTCCAGCTGGACACACTTCACGTGTTGTTGGTGCTTTAAGTTGTTTGCTGTGTTGTGGCGCTTCAGGGGGGCGTCTTATGTTGACATTATCAGTCCCATGTTCAGTATGGGTGGGGACGTGACCGTGCAGTGTGGTGTAGTAACAACGTAGTAACAGTGTAGTAACAACGTAGTAACAGCATAGTAACAACGTAGTAACAACGTAGTAACAACGTAGTAACAACGTAGTAACAGCATAGTAACAACGTAGTAACAGCATAGTAACAACGTAGTAACAACGTAGTAACAGTGTAGTAACAGTGTAGTAACAACGTAGTAACAGTGTAGTAACAACGTAGTAACAACGTAGTAACAGCATAGTAACAACGTAGTAACCGCATAGTAATGGCGTAGTAATGGTGTAGTAACTGTGTAGTAGCAGTGTAGTAACTGTGTAGTAGCAGTGTAGTAACTGTGTAGTAGCTGTGTAGTAACGGTGTAGTAACTGTGTAGTAGCTGTGTAGTAGCAGTGTAGTAACTGTGTAGTAGCTGTGTAGTAACGGTGTAGTAACTGTGTAGTAGCAGTGTAGTAGCAGTGTAGTAACTGTGTAGTAGCTGTGTAGTAACGGTGTAGTAACTGTGTAGTAGCAGTGTAGTAACTGTGTAGTAGCTGTGTAGTAACGGTGTAGTAACTGTGTAGTAGCAGTGTAGTAACTGTGCAGTAGCTGTGTAGTAACTGTGTAGTAGCTGTGTAGTAACGGTGTAGTAACTGTGTAGTAGCAGTGTAGTAACTGTGCAGTAGCTGTGTAGTAACTGTGCAGTAGCTGTGTAGTAACGGTGTAGTAACTGTGTAGTAACAGTGTAGTAACTGTGTAGTAGCAGTGTAGTAACTGTACCCTTCTCCTCTCTCCTGTCTAGGAGCCAGTATTCAGTATGAGCGTATGGGTGGGGACGTGACTATGCAGTGTGGCTCTCTGGATAGCGAGGCCAGCGTGACGTGGAAGGTAAACGGAACAGACGTGAAGGCACGCCATCGGGAAGAGGGGTCGAGACTCATACTGATGGAGGTGGACCTCTCTAACAACGGACTCTACACCTGCTTCCAGAACCCCAACGGAGAACGACGGGACCAAATCAACCTTCGTATCGGAAGTGAGTTCTGTTAATGATCATATCCCTCTCTCTCTTCCTCCCCTTCTCCCTCTCTCTCTTCCTCCCCTTCTCTCATCTCTCTCTTCCTCCCTCTTCTCCCTCTCTCTCTTCCTCCCCTTCTCCCTCTCTCTCTTCCTCCCTCTTCTCCCTCTCTCTCTTCCTCCCCTTCTCCCTCTCTCTCTTCCTCGAGGCCCTTCTCCCTCTCTCTCTTCCTCCCCTTCTCCCTCTCTCTCTTCCTCCCCTTCTCCCTCTCTCTCTTCCTCCCCTTCTCCCTCTCTCTCTTCCTCCCCTTCTCCCTCTCTCTCTTCCTCCCTCTTCTCCCTCTCTCTCTTCCTCCCCTTCTCCCTCTCTCTCTTCCTCCCCTTCTCCCTCTCTCTCTTCCTCCTCTTCTCCCTCTCTCTCTTCCTCCTCTTCTCCCTCTCTCTCTTCCTCCCTCTTCTCCCGTCTCTGTCTATTTGTATTTCTTTACGTAAGTAAGCTTTAATAACAAGCAGATTGTCACCCTCTTCCTTGACCACATTCTCTCGCCGTAGTAAAACCCAAATCTACTTGAAGGTAACAGTGCTTGTTGCTGCCCCTAGTGGCCTGTTTCCACATCTCCTGAAGTCCTCAGACAAGAATGGATGTTGTATACTGACTTGAATCACGGTTGACCTGGCTGGACAGGCCTGTATGTGTGTGTGACAGGCATTGTCATGGGAAGAAGGGGTCCACCCCCTGAAAAAATACAAAATAAATGTATATATATAGATATATACATAGATATATATACATATACAGTGGGGAGAACAAGTATTTGATACACTGACAATTTTGCAGGTTTTCCTACTTACAAAGCATGTAGAGGTCTGTAATTTTTATCATAGGTACACTTCAACTGTGAGAGACGGAATCTAAAACAAAAATCCAGAAAATCACATTGTATGATTTTTAAGTAATTAATTTGCATTTTATTGCATGACATAAGTATTTGATACATCAGAAAAGCAGAACTGAATATTTGGTACAGAAACCTTAGTTTGCAATTACAGAGATCATACGTTTCCTGTAGTTCTTGACCAGGTTTGCACACACTGCAGCAGGGATTTTGGCCCACTCCTCCATACAGACCTTCTCCAGATCCTTCAGGTTTCGGGGCTGTCGCTGGGCAATACGGACTTTCGGCTCCCTCCAAAGATTTTCTATTGGGTTCAGGTCTGGAGACTGGCTAGGCCACTCCAGGACCTTGAGATGCTTCTTACGGAGCCACTCCTTAGTTGCCCTGGCTGTGTGTTTCGGGTCGTTGTCATGCTGGAAGACCCAGCCACGACCCATCTCCAATGCTCTTACTGAGGGAAGGAGGTTGTTGGTCAAGATCTCGCGATACATGGCCCCATCCATCCTCCCTTCAATACGGTGCAGTCGTCCTGTCCCCTTTGCAGAAAAGCATCCCCAAAGAATGATGTTTCCACCTCCATGCTTCACGGTTGGGATGGTGTTCTTGGGGTTGTACTCATCCTTCTATTCCTCCAAACACGGCGAGTGGAGTTTAGAGCAAAAAGCTCTATTTTTGTCTCATCAGACCACATGACCTTCTCCCATTCCTCCTCTGGATCATCCAGATGGTCATTGGCAAACTTCAGACGGGCCTGGACATGCGCTGGCTTGAGCAGGGGGACCTTGCGTGCGCTGCAGGATTTTAATCCATGACGGCGTAGTGTGTTACTAATGGTTTTCTTTGAGACTGTGGTCCCAGCTCTCTTCAGGTCATTGACCAGGTCCTGCCGTGTAGTTCTGGGCTGATCCCTCACATTCCTCATGATCATTGATGCCCCACGAGGTGAGATCTTGCATGGAGCCCCAGACCGAGGGTGATTGACCGTCATCTTGAACTTCTTCCATTTTCTAATAATTGTGCCAACAGTTGTTGCCTTCTCACCAAGCTGCTTGGCTATTGTCCTGTAGCCCATCCCAGCCTTGTACAGGTCTACAATTTATCCCTGATGTCCTTACACAGCTCTCTGGTCTTGGCCATTGTGGAGAGGTTGGAGTCTGTTTGATTGAGTGTGTGGACAGGTGCCTTTTATACAGGTAACGAGTTCAAACAGGTGCAGTTAATACAGGTAATGAGTGGAGAACAGGAGGGCTTCTTAAAGAAAAACTAACAGGTCTGTGAGAGCCGGAATTCTTACTGGTTGGTAGGTGATCAAATACTTATGTCATGCAATAAAATGCAAATTAATTACTTAAAAATCATACAATGTGATTTTCTGGATTTTTGTTTTAGATTCCGTCTCTCACAGTTGAAGTGTACCTATGATAAAAATGACAGACCTCTACATGCTTTGTAAGTAGGAAAACCTGCAAAATCGGCAGTGTATCAAATACTTGTTCTCCCCACTGTATATATGGCTATGGTGACAGGACAGGCCAGTGTGTGTGTGACAGTGCTGAGAGGAGAAATCAGAGATGTGTTCAAGTATGTGTGTGTGTGACAGGCCAGTGTGTGTGTGTGACATGCTAGTGCGTGTGTTTGTGTGACATGGCTGACAGTGCAGTGTGTCTGTGTGACAGGGCTGACAGTGCAGTGTGTTTGTGTCACAGGGCTGACAGTACAGTGTGTCTGTGTGACAGGGCTGACAGTGCAGTGTGTCTGTGTTACAGGGCTGACAGTGCAGTGTGTCTGTGTGACAGGGCTGACAGTGCAGTGTGTCTGTGTGACAGGGCTGACAGTGCAGTGTGTCTGTGTGACAGGGCTGACAGTGCAGTGTGTCTGTGTAACAGGGCTGACAGTGCAGTGTGTCTGTGTGACAGGGCTGACAGTGCAGTGTGTCTGTGTGACAGGGCTGACAGTGCAGTGTGTTTGTGTGACATGGCTGACAGTGCAGTGTGTCTGTGTGACAGGGCTGACAGTGCAGTGTGTTTGTGTGACAGGGCTGACAGTGCAGTGTGTCTGTGTGACAGGGCTGACAGTGCAGGGTGTCTGTGTGACAGGGCTGACAGTGCAGTGTGTCTGTGTGACAGGGCTGACAGTGCAGTGTGTTTGTTTCAATGTCCAGGGGTACTGGAGTGGTTGTATATACAGGACGGTGTGGATAGTCTGTGGGAGAGGGATACTGGAGTGGTTGTATATACAGGACGGTGTGGATAGTCTGTGGGAGAGGGGTACTGGAGTGGTTGTATATACAGGACGGTGTGGATAGTCTGTGGGAGAGGGGTACTGGAGTGGTTGTATATACAGGACGGTGTGGATAGTCTGTGGGAGAGGGATACTGGAGTGGTTGTATATACAGGACGGTGTGGATAGTCTGTGGGAGAGGGGTACTGGAGTGGTTGTATATACAGGACGGTGTGGATAGTCTGTGGGAGAGGGGTACTGGAGTGGTTGTATATACAGGACGGTGTGGATAGTCTGTGGGAGAGGGGTACTGGAGTGGTTGTATATACAGGACGGTGTGGATAGTCTGTGGGAGAGGGGTACTGGAGTGGTTATATATACAGGACGGTGTGGATAGTCTGTGGGAGAGGGGTACTGGAGTGGTTGTATATACAGGACGGTGTGGATAGTCTGTGGGGGAGGGGTACTGGAGTGGTTGTATATACAGGACGGTGTGGATAGTCTGTGGGAGAGGGATACTGGAGTGGTTGTATATACAGGACGGTGTGGATAGTCTGTGGGAGAGGGGTACTGGAGTGGTTGTATATACAGGACGGTGTGGATAGTCTGTGGGAGAGGGGTACTGGAGTGGTTGTATATACAGGACGGTGTGGATAGTCTATGGGAGAGGGAGAGCAGTAGTTCTTAGGATTTAACAGTTGTTTGGCCCTTGGATAGAAGTTGTTTAGGAGTCTGTTGGTCTGAGTCTTGATGCACCAGACGGGAGCATGGAGAACAGTCAATGTATCGGGCAGCTGAAGTCTTTGTGCATCCCCTCCCTGTTTCCTGTACTCCACCATCAGCTCCTTGGTCTTTCTGACGTTGAGGGAGAGGTTGTTGTCCTGGCACCACACTGCCAGGTCTCGGATCTCCCCCCTGTAAACTGTCGGCCCGTCAGATAGTCCAGGATCCAGTTGCAGAGGGATGTTTTCATTCCCGACGTCTTGAGCTTAGTGATGAGCTTGGAGGGGACTATGGTGTTGAACGCTGATCTGTAGTCTATGAGCAGTATTCCCTTGGCCAGGTGAGAGAGGGCAGTGTGGAGTGCAAATGAGATTACATCATCTGTAGATCTGTTGGGGAGGTATGCAAATTAAAGGCATCCGTTATGTTCCATAACCAGCCTCTTAAGATTACAGATGTGAGTGCTACAGGGCGGTGGTCATTGTGGCGTGATGCCTTAGAGTTCTTAGGAACAGGAATGATGGTGGTCAACTTGAGACAAGTGGGGATTACAGACTGGGACAAGGAGAGGTTGAAAATTACCACGATGATGCCAGATGGTCTGCGCATGCTCTGAGAACACGGCCTGGGTGTACTAATGTCTAGCTGGATCTCCTAATGTCTACCTGGATGTCCTAATGTCTAGCTGTATCTCCTAATGTCTAGCGGGATGTCCTAATGTCTGGCTGGATGTCCTAATGTCTAGCTGGATGTCCTAATGTCTGGCTGGATGTCCTAATGTCTAGCTGGATGTCCTAATGTCTACATGGATGTCCTAATGTCTAGCTGGATGTCCTAATGTCTACATGGATGTCCTAATGTCTAGCTGGATGTCCTAATGTCTGGCTGGATGTCCTAATGTCTACATGGATGTCCTAATGTCTAGCGGGATGTCCTAATGTCTACATGGATGTCCTAATGTCTAGCTGGATGTCCTAATGTCTGGCTGGATGTCCTAATGTCTGGCTGGATGTCATAATGTCTAGCTGGATGTCCTAATGTCTAGCTGGATGTCCTAATGTCTAGCTGGATGTCCTAATGTCTGGCTGGATGTCCTAATGTCTAGCTGGATGTCCTAATGTCTAGCTGAATGTCCTAATGTCTAGTTGAATGTCCTAATGTCTGGCTGGATGTCCTAATGTCTGGCTGGATGTTCTAATGCCTAGCTGGATGTCCTAATGTCTAGCTGGATGTCCTAATGTCGAGCGGGATGTCCTAATGTCTACATGGATGTCCTAATGTCTAGCTGGATGTCCTAATGTCTGGCTGGATGTCCTAATGTCTAGCTGGATGTCCTAATGTCTAGCTGGATGTCCTAATGTCTAGCTGGATGTCCTAATGTCTAGCTGGATGTCCTTAAAGTTCTCTCTGGAAAAAGATAGTCAGTAAACAAACTATATATCTACCTAGTACTGTGTTCACACTATATATCTACCTAGTACTGTGTTCACACTATATATCTACCTAGTACTGTGTTCACACTATATATCTACCTAGTGCTGTGTTCACACTATATATCTACCTAGTGCTGTGTTCACACTATATATCTACCTAGTGCTGTGTTCACACTATATATCTACCTAATACTGTGTTCACACTATATATCTACCTAGTACTGTGTTCACACTATATATCTACCTAGTACTGTGTTCACACTATATATCTACCTAATACTGTGTTCACACTATATATCTACCTAGTACTGTGTTCACACTATATATCTACCTAGTACTGTGTTCACACTATATATCTACCTAGTACTGTGTTCACACTATATATCTACCTAGTACTGTGTTCACACTATATATCTACCTAGTACTGTGTTCACACTATATATCTACCTAGTGCTGTGTTCACACTATATATCTACCTAGTGCTGTGTTCACACTATATATCTACCTAGTGCTGTGTTCACACTATATATCTACCTAATACTGTGTTCACACTATATATCTACCTAGTACTGTGTTCACACTATATATCTACCTAGTACTGTGTTCACACTATATATCTACCTAGTGCTGTGTTCACACTATATATCTACCTAGTGCTGTGTTCACACTATATATCTACCTAATACTGTGTTCACACTATATATCTACCTAGTACTGTGTTCACACTATATATCTACCTAGTACTGTGTTCACACTATATATCTACCTAGTGCTGTGTTCACACTATATATCTACCTAATACTGTGTTCACACTATATATCTACCTAGTGCTGTGTTCACACTATATATCTACCTAGTGCTGTGTTCACACTATATATCTACCTAGTACTGTGTTCACACTATATATCTACCTAGTACTGTGTTCACACTATATATCTACCTAGTGCTGTGTTCACACTATATATCTACCTAGTACTGTGTTCACACTATATATCTACCTAGTGCTGTGTTCACACTATATATCTACCTAATACTGTGTTCACACTATATATCTACCTAGTACTGTGTTCACACTATATATCTACCTAGTGCTGTGTTCACACTATATATCTACCTAGTACTGTGTTCACACTATATATCTACCTAGTACTGTGTTCACACTATATATCTACCTAGTGCTGTGTTCACACTATATATCTACCTAGTACTGTGTTCACACTATATATCTACCTAGTGCTGTGTTCACACTATATATCTACCTAGTACTGTGTTCACACTATATATCTACCTAGTACTGTGTTCACACTATATATCTACCTAGTGCTGTGTTCACACTATATATCTACCTAGTACTGTGTTCACACTATATATCTACCTAGTGCTGTGTTCACACTATATATCTACCTAGTACTGTGTTCACACTATATATCTACCTAGTGCTGTGTTCACACTATATATCTACCTAGTACTGTGTTCACACTATATATCTACCTAGTACTGTGTTCACACTATATATCTACCTAGTACTGTGTTCACACTATATATCTACCTAGTGCTGTGTTCACACTATATATCTACCTAGTGCTGTGTTCACACTATATATTCCTAATACTGTGTTCACACTATATATCTACCTAGTGCTGTGTTCACACTATATATCTACCTAGTGCTGTGTTCACACTATATATCTACCTAGTGCTGTGTTCACACTATATATCTACCTAATACTGTGTTCACACTATATATCTACCTAGTACTGTGTTCACACTATATATCTACCTAGTGCTGTGTTCACACTATATATCTACCTAGTACTGTGTTCACACTATATATCTACCTAGTGCTGTGTTCACACTATATATCTACCTAGTGCTGTGTTCACACTATATATCTACCTAGTACTGTGTTCACACTATATATCTACCTAGTGCTGTGTTCACACTATATATCTACCTAGTACTGTGTTCACACTATATATCTACCTAGTGCTGTGTTCACACTATATATCTACCTAGTACTGTGTTCACACTATATATCTACCTAGTACTGTGTTCACACTATATATCTACCTAGTGCTGTGTTCACACTATATATCTACCTAGTACTGTGTTCACACTATATATCTACCTAGTGCTGTGTTCACACTATATATCTACCTAGTACTGTGTTCACACTATATATCTACCTAGTACTGTGTTCACACTATATATCTACCTAGTGCTGTGTTCACACTATATATCTACCTAGTACTGTGTTCACACTATATATCTACCTAGTGCTGTGTTCACACTATATATCTACCTAGTACTGTGTTCACACTATATATCTACCTAGTGCTGTGTTCACACTATATATCTACCTAGTACTGTGTTCACACTATATATCTACCTAGTACTGTGTTCACACTATATATCTACCTAGTACTGTGTTCACACTATATATCTACCTAGTGCTGTGTTCACACTATATATCTACCTAGTGCTGTGTTCACACTATATATTCCTAATACTGTGTTCACACTATATATCTACCTAGTGCTGTGTTCACACTATATATCTACCTAGTGCTGTGTTCACACTATATATCTACCTAGTGCTGTGTTCACACTATATATCTACCTAATACTGTGTTCACACTATATATCTACCTAGTACTGTGTTCACACTATATATCTACCTAGTGCTGTGTTCACACTATATATCTACCTAGTACTGTGTTCACACTATATATCTACCTAGTGCTGTGTTCACACTATATATCTACCTAGTGCTGTGTTCACACTATATATCTACCTAGTACTGTGTTCACACTATATATCTACCTAGTGCTGTGTTCACACTATATATCTACCTAGTACTGTGTTCACACTATATATTCCTAATACTGTGTTCACACTATATATCTACCTAGTGCTGTGTTCACACTATATATCTACCTAGTACTGTGTTCACACTATATATCTACCTAGTACTGTGTTCACACTATATATCTACCTAGTACTGTGTTCACACTATATATCTACCTAGTACTGTGTTCACACTATATATCTACCTAGTGCTGTGTTCACACTATATATCTACCTAGTACTGTGTTCACACTATATATCTACCTAGTACTGTGTTCACACTATATATCTACCTAGTGCTGTGTTCACACTATATATCTACCTAGTACTGTGTTCACACTATATATCTACCTAGTGCTGTGTTCACACTATAGATCTACCTAGTACTGTGTTCACACTATATATCTACCTAGTGCTGTGTTCACACTATATATCTACCTAGTACTGTGTTCACACTATATATCTACCTAGTGCTGTGTTCACACTATATATCTACCTAGTACTGTGTTCACACTATATATCTACCTAGTGCTGTGTTCACACTATATATCTACCTAGTGCTGTGTTCACACGATATATCTACCTAGTACTGTGTTCACACTATATATCTACCTAGTGCTGTGTTCACACTATATATTCCTAGTGCTGTGTTCACACTATATATTCCTAGTGCTGTGTTCACACTATATATCTACCTAGTGCTGTGATCACACTATATATCTACCTAGTACTGTGTTCACACTATATATCTACCTAGTACTGTGTTCACACTATATATCTACCTAGTGCTGTGTTCACACTATATATCTACCTAGTACTGTGTTCACACTATATATCTACCTAGTGCTGTGTTCACACTATATATCTACCTAGTGCTGTGTTCACACTATATATCTACCTAGTACTGTGTTCACACTATATATCTACCTAGTGCTGTGTTCACACTATATATCTACCTAGTGCTGTGTTCACACTATATATCTACCTAGTGCTGTGTTCACACTATATATCTACCTAGTACTGTGTTCACACTATATATCTACCTAGTGCTGTGTTCACACTATATATCTACCTAGTACTGTGTTCACACTATATATCTACCTAGTGCTGTGTTCACACTATATATCTACCTAGTACTGTGTTCACACTATATATCTACCTAGTGCTGTGTTCACAGTATATATCTACCTAGTACTGTGTTCACACTATATATCTACCTAGTGCTGTGTTCACACTATATATCTACCTAGTGCTGTGTTCACACGATATATCTACCTAGTACTGTGTTCACACTATATATCTACCTAGTGCTGTGTTCACACTATATATCTACCTAGTACTGTGTTCACACTATATATCTACCTAGTGCTGTGTTCACACTATATATCTACCTAGTACTGTGTTCACACTATATATCTACCTAGTGCTGTGTTCACACTATAGATCTACCTAGTACTGTGTTCACACTATATATCTACCTAGTGCTGTGTTCACACTATATATCTACCTAGTGCTGTGTTCACACTATATATCTACCTAGTACTGTGTTCACACTATATATCTACCTAGTGCTGTGTTCACACTATATATCTACCTAGTACTGTGTTCACACTATATATCTACCTAGTGCTGTGTTCACACTATATATCTACCTAGTACTGTGTTCACACTATATATATACCTAGTGCTGTGTTCACACTATATATCTACCTAGTACTGTGTTCACACTATATATCTACCTAGTGCTGTGTTCACACTATATATCTACCTAGTGCTGTGTTCACACTATATATCTACCTAGTACTGTGTTCACACTATATATATATACCTAGTGCTGTGTTCACACTATATATCTACCTAGTACTGTGTTCACACTATATATCTACCTAGTACTGTGTTCACACTATATATCTACCTAGTGCTGTGTTCACACTATATATCTACCTAGTACTGTGTTCACACTATATATCTACCTAGTGCTGTGTTCACACTATATATTCCTAGTACTGTGTTCACACTATATATTCCTAGTGCTGTGACCACACTTCCCTTACTCCACACAGAGCCAGTAACTCTGTGTAATTACTTTACCACAGCTTCAAACACACACAACTTAGCTTGAAACAGTGAAAGTGTTTAGAGTGTATATTGTTGAGAAAGCGTTGAATGATATACAGTTTGATTTCCTCTCCTGTCAGAGTCTGAAAAAGTTATATGTCTGTGCTATATCATATCTGCCAAAATATTTAATATCGCTGACATTAACGCCCTTCCTTTAAACTATCTGACATTAACGCCCTTCCTTTAAACCAGCTGATATTAACGTCCTTCCTTTAAACTAGCTGATATTAACGTCCCTTTAAACTATCTGATATTAACACCCTTCCTTTAAACTATCTGATATTAACGTCCCTTTAAACTATCTGATATTAACACCCTTCCTTTAAACTAGCTGATATTAACGTCCCTTTAAACTATCTGATATTAACGCCCTTCCTTTAAACTATCTGATATTAACACCCTTCCTTTAAACTATCTGATATTAACGCCCTTCCTTTAAACTATCTGATATTAACGCCCCTTTAAACTATCTGATATTAACGCCCCTTTAAACTATCTGATATTAACACCCTTCCTTTAAACTCTCTGATATTAACGTCCCTTTAAACTATCTGATATTAACGTCCCTTTAAACTATCTGATATTAACGCCCTTCCTTTAAACTATCTGATATTAACGCCCTTCCTTTAAACTATCTGATATTAACGCCCCTTTAAACTATCTGATATTAACACCCCTTTAAACTATCTGATATTAACGTCCCTTTAAACTATCTGATATTAACACCCTTCCTTTAAACTATCTGATATTAACGTCCCTTTAAACTATCTGATATTAACGCCCCTTTAAACTATCTGATATTAACACCCTTCCTTTAAACTATCTGATATTAACGCCCTTCCTTTAAACTATCTGATATTAACGCCCTTCCTTTAAACTATCTGATATTAACGCCCTTCCTTTAAACTATCTGATATTAACGCCCCTTTAAACTATCTGATATTAACGCCCCTTTAAACTATCTGATATTAATGCCCTTTAAACTATCTGATATTAACGCCCTTTAAACTATCTGATATTAACGTCCCTTTAAACTATCTGATATTAACGCCCTTCCTTTAAACTCTCTGATATTAATGTCCCTTTAAACTATCTGATATTAACGCCCCTTTAAACTATCTGATATTAACGTCCCTTTAAACTATCTGATATTAACACCCTTCCTTTAAACTATCTGATATTAACGTCCCTTTAAACTATCAGATATTAACACCCTTCCTTTAAACTATCTGATATTAACGTCCTTCCTTTAAACTATCTGATATTAACACCCTTGCTTTAAACTATCTGATATTAACGTCCCTTTAAACTATCTGATATTAACGCCCCTTTAAACTATCTGATATTAACACCCTTCCTTTAAACTATCTGATATTAACGTCCCTTTAAACTAGTTGATATTAACGTCCCTTTAAACTATCTGATATTAACGCCCTTCCTTTAAACTATCTGATATTAACGTCCCTTTAAACTATCTGATATTAACGCCCCTTTAAACTATCTGATATTAACGCCCCTTTAAACTATCTGATATTAACACCCTTCCTTTAAACTATCTGATATTAACGTCCCTTTAAACTATCTGATATTAACGTCCCTTTAAACTATCTGATATTAACGTCCCTTTAAACTAGTTGATATTAACGTCCCTTTAAACTATCTGATATTAACGCCCCTTTAAACTATCTGATATTAACACCCTTCCTTTAAACTATCTGATATTAACGTCCCTTTAAACTATCTGATATTAACGCCCCTTTAAACTATCTGATATTAACACCCTTTCTTTCAACTAGCTGATATTAACGTCCTTCCTTTCAACTAGCTGACAGCCACTTAATATCACATCAAGGAGGAGGAACTGGAGAGGACAACGACTGAACGGGTCTGTCTGAGTCTGGCTGAACTAAAGTGCTTTTGACCAGAACCACATGGGAGAGAGAATGGGGTGTAATTTGGGATGGAGCGTGTGGCTGCTGCATGTGAAGGAGGACATGATGGGTATGGGTTTATTCTTAAGGGTTTGACACAGTGGGAGGATGCATGGGGTCTGGTTATGACGAATTGTTAGACTGAAAATGTGGATACTTGTGGGTTTGGGGTTTGGGGTTTGGGACGAGAGAGAGAAAGAGAGAGACAGAGAGACTGAGAGATTGAGAGACCGAGAAAGACAGAGAGAAGGGTAGAGAGAGAAAGACAGAGAGAAGGGTAGAGAGAGAGATAAAGACAGAGATAAGTGTAGAGAGAGAGAGATAAAGACAGAGAGAAGGGTAGAGAGAGAGAGAAAGACAGAGAGAAGGGTAGAGAGAGAGAGAAAGACAGAGAGAAGGGTAAAGAGAGAGAGAAAGACAGGGAGAATGGTAGAGAGACCGAGAAAGACAGAGAGAAGGGTAGAGAGAGAGAGAAAGACAGATAGAAGGGTAGAGAGAGAGAGAAAGACAGGGAGAAGGGTAAAGAGAGAGAGAAAGACAGAGAGAAGGGTAAAGAGAGAGATAAAGACAGAGAAAAGGGTAGAGAGAGAGAGAAAGACAGATATAATGAGATAAGTGGTGTGGCTAAGTGGCTAATTAATGTAGCATGGTCTCTATCCCACAGACTGGGAGAGACTGTCACAACCTTCGTCAGAGCTACGATGGGCTGGAACCATGAGAGGGGGGCTGAGAGGGATGGAGGGGGGAGGGAGGGGGTGGAGGGAGGGATGGAGGAAGGGAGGGAGTGTGAGCAAGGGATGAGAGAGTGAGGGAGGGCAGAGAAAGTGAGGGAGGAGAAGTAACGGTGGGAGTAGAGAATGGGGGAGGGAGGAGAGAGTGCGGGAGGGAGGAGAGAGTGCGGGAGGGGGAGAGAGAGGGGAAGAGTGAGGGAAGCGGAGGGAGGATTGTGTATTAGATCCCTGCCTTGGAGGAGAGAAAGGAAAGAGAGGAGAGAGAGGGAATAGAACAGGAGAGAAAGGAAAGAGAGGAGAGAGAGGGAATAGAACAGGAGAGAGTTAGGATGGAGGACCACAAAACCTGCCATGGAAAAGGAGGAGAGTGAGGGAATAGAACAGGAGAGAGTTAGGATGGAGGACCACAAAACCTGCCATGGAAAAGGAGGAGAGGGAGGGAGAGAGGAGGAGAGAGAAGGAGAGAATTAGGATGGAGGACCATGAAACCTGCCATGGAAAAGGAGGAGAAAGAGGGAGGGGGAGGGTTGAGGACCAGGAAACCTGCCATGGGAAGGAGGAGAAGGAGGGGAGAGAAGAGACGAGAGGACCATGAAACCAAAAAGTCCTATATGAGTATAGACTATAGTCCATGAAGTCCTATTCTGAATTTAGACTACAGTCTTGGTAGTCCTTATCTGAATATAGACTATAGTCCAGGTAGCTCTAATCTGAATTTAGACTATAGTCCAGGTAGCTCTAATCTGAATATAGACTATAGTCTAGGTAGTCCTAACCTGAAAATAAAATGTAGTCTAGGTAATCCTAACCTGAAAATAAAATGTAGTCTAGGTAGTCCTAATCTGAATATAGACTATATTCTAGGTAGTCCTAATCTGATAATAAAATGTAGTCTAGGTAGTCCTAATCTGATAATAAAATGTAGTCTAGGTAGTCCTAACCTGATAATAAAATGTAGTCTAGGTAGTCCTAATCTGATAATAAAATGTAGTCAAGGTAGTCCTAATCTGATAATACAATGTAGTCTAGGTAGTCCTAACCTGAATATAGACTATATTCTAGGTAGTCCTAATCTGATAATAAAATGTAGTCTAGGTAATCCTAACCTGAAAATAAAATGTAGTCTAGGTAGTCCTAATCTGATAATAAAATGTAGTCTAGGTAGTCCTAATCTGATAATAAAATGTAGTCTAGGTAGTCCTAACCTGAATATAGACTATATTCTAGGTAGTCCTAATCTGAATATAGACTATATTCTAGGTAGTCCTAACCTGATAATAAAATGTAGTCTAGGTAGTCCTAACCTGATAATAAAATGTAGTCTAGGTAGTCCTAATCTGAATATAGACTATATTCTAGGTAGTCCTAACCTGATAATAAAATGTAGTCTAGGTAGTCCTAACCTGATAATAAAATGTAGTCTAGGTAGTCCTAATCTGATAATAAAATGTTGTCTAGGTAATCCTAATCTGAATATAGACTATATTCTAGGTAGTCCTAACCTGATAATAAAATGTAGTCTCTGTAGTCCTAATCTGATAATAAAATGTAGTCTAGGTAGTCCTAACCTGATAATAAAATGTAGTCTAGGTAGTCCTAATCTGATAATAAAATGTAGTCAAGGTAGTCCTAATCTGATAATACAATGTAGTCTAGGTAGTCCTAATCTGATAATAAAATGTAGTCTAGGTAGTCCTAATCTGATAATAAAATGTAGTCTAGGTAGTCCTAATCTGATAATAAAATGTAGTCTAGGTAGTCCTAACCTGAATATAGACTATATTCTAGGTAGTCCTAATCTGATAATAAAATGTAGTCTAGGTAGTCCTAATCTGATAATAAAATGTAGTCTAGGTAGTCCTAATCTGATAATAAAATGTAGTCTAGGTAATCCTAACCTGAAAATAAAATGTAGTCTAGGTAGTCCTAATCTGATAATAAAATGTAGTCTAGGTAGTCCTAATCTGATAATAAAATGTAGTCTAGGTAGTCCTAACCTGAATATAGACTATATTCTAGGTAGTCCTAATCTGAATATAGACTATATTCTAGGTAGTCCTAACCTGATAATAAAATGTAGTCTAGGTAGTCCTAACCTGATAATAAAATGTAGTCTAGGTAGTCCTAATCTGAATATAGACTATATTCTAGGTAGTCCTAACCTGATAATAAAATGTAGTCTAGGTAGTCCTAACCTGATAATACAATGTAGTCTAGGTAGTCCTAATCTGATAATAAAATGTTGTCTAGGTAATCCTAATCTGAATATAGACTATATTCTAGGTAGTCCTAACCTGATAATAAAATGTAGTCTAGGTAGTCCTAACCTGATAATAAAATGTAGTCTAGGTAGTCCTAATCTGAATATAGACTATATTCTAGGTAGTCCTAACCTGATAATAAAATGTAGTCTAGGTAGTCCTAACCTGATAATAAAATGTAGTCTAGGTAGTCCTAATCTGATAATAAAATGTTGTCTAGGTAATCCTAATCTGAATATAGACTATATTCTAGGTAGTCCTAACCTGATAATAAAATGTAGTCTAGGTAGTCCTAATCTGATAATAAAATGTAGTCTAGGTAGTCCTAACCTGATAATAAAATGTAGTCTAGGTAGTCCTAATCTGATAATAAAATGTAGTCAAGGTAGTCCTAATCTGATAATACAATGTAGTCTAGGTAGTCCTAATCTGATAATAAAATGTAGTCTAGGTAGTCCTAATCTGATAATAAAATGTAGTCTAGGTAGTCCTAATCTGATAATAAAATGTAGTCTAGGTAGTCCTAACCTGAATATAGACTATATTCTAGGTAGTCCTAATCTGATAATAAAATGTAGTCTAGGTAGTCCTAATCTGATAATAAAATGTAGTCTAGGTAGTCCTAATCTGATAATAAAATGTAGTCTAGGTAATCCTAACCTGAAAATAAAATGTAGTCTAGGTAGTCCTAATCTGATAATAAAATGTAGTCTAGGTAGTCCTAATCTGATAATAAAATGTAGTCTAGGTAGTCCTAACCTGAATATAGACTATATTCTAGGTAGTCCTAATCTGAATATAGACTATATTCTAGGTAGTCCTAACCTGATAATAAAATGTAGTCTAGGTAGTCCTAACCTGATAATAAAATGTAGTCTAGGTAGTCCTAATCTGAATATAGACTATATTCTAGGTAGTCCTAACCTGATAATAAAATGTAGTCTAGGTAATCCTAACCTGAAAATAAAATGTAGTCTAGGTAGTCCTAATCTGATAATAAAATGTTGTCTAGGTAATCCTAATCTGAATATAGACTATATTCTAGGTAGTCCTAACCTGATAATAAAATGTAGTCTAGGTAATCCTAACCTGAAAATAAAATGTAGTCTAGGTAGTCCTAATCTGAATATAGACTATATTCTAGGTAGTCCTAACCTGATAATAAAATGTAGTCTAGGTAGTCCTAATCTGATAATAAAATGTAGTCAAGGTAGTCCTAATCTGATAATAAAATGTAGTCTAGGTAGTCCTAATCTGATAATAAAATGTAGTCTAGGTAGTCCTAATCTGATAATAAAATGTAGTCTAGGTAGTCCTAATCTGATAATAAAATGTAGTCTAGGTAGTCCTATAGACAGACACTATTCACATCATAAATGTACAGTAGTTAACTGTAACTGTGACCTGTCGCTAGTAAGGGACTTGTTTTGTGTCCGCTCGGGTAGATCCTTGATACATTCTGCCAGGTATGTGTCGAGGACATCCTAATGTGTTGCCACTGTAATGATCCCAGAGAAACAACAGCAATACTTCATGTCATTTCTCAGAGGACCTGAGACAGGCTTTAAAATGAATCGACCTTCCAGCAATAGTCTAGAATGAGGAGACAGAAGAAGTCCCTCCCTCATGTATACCAGTGGGTGTGTGTTTGAATGTGTGTTTGAATGTGTGTGTGTGTGTGTGTGTGTGTGTGTGTGTGTGTGTGTGTGTGTGTGTGTGTGTGTGTGTGTGTGTGTGTGTGTGTGTGTGTGTGTGTGTGTGTGTGTGTGTGTGTGTGTGTGTGTGTGTGTGTCTCTTCACACTCCCCGCTGTTCCATAAGGTGTATTTTTATCTGTTTTTTAAATCTGATTCTGCTGCTGCATCAGTTACCTGATGTGGAATAGAGTTCCATGTAGTCATGGCTCTATGTAGTACTGTGTGCCTCCCATAGTCTGTTCTGGACTTGGGGACTGTGAAGAGACCTCTGGTGGCATGTCTTGTGGGGTATGCATGGGTGTCCGAGCTGTCTGTCTAAACTACTGGCACACAGCTCGGACACCCATGCATACCCCACAAGACATGCCACAAGAGGTCTCTTCACAGGTCTCTTCACAGTGCTTTCAATACCTCTCATAAATACAAGTAGTGATGAAGTCAATCTCTCCTCCACTTTGAACAAGGAGAGATTGATATGCATATTATTATTTTAGCTCTCTGTGTACATCCAAGGGCCAACTGTGCTGCCCTGTTCTGAGCCAATTGCAATTTTCCTAAGTCCTTTTTTGTGGCACCTGACCACACGACTGAACAGTAGTCAAGGTGTGACAAAACTAGGGCCTGTAGGACCTGCCTTGTTGATAGTCTTGTTAAGAAGGTAGAAACTAGGACCTGTAGGACCTGCCTTGTTGATAGTCTTGTTAACTCTCTGGGATCGCGGGACGCTTGCGTCCCAACAGCCTGTTAAAATGTAGAGCGCCAGATTCCCAAAAAAATCTATAAAATCAAACTTTATTAAATTACACATATAAGATACCAAATTAAAGCTACACTCGTTGTGAATCCAGCCAACATGTCAGATTTCAAAAAGGCTTTTCGGCGAAAGCATAAGATGCTATTATCTGATGATAGTACAAAGGCTACACTCTCTTTGTTGACAATTTCAACCATGCCGGCGCTACTCAAAACGCAGAAATAAAATATAAAACATGCATTACCTTTGACGAGATTCTTTTGTTGGCACTCCAATATGTCCCATAAACATCACAAATGGTCCTTCAGTTCGATTAATTCCGTCCATATATATCCAAATTTTCCATTTATTTGGCGCCGTTGTACCAGGAAAAACAACGTTCAATTTGCGCAAAATCACGACAAAATATCTAAAAAATTACCTCTAAACTTTGCCAAAACATTTCAAAGTACTTTTGTAATACAACTTAAGGTATTTGTAAACGTTAATAATCGATCAAATTGAAGACGGGTCAATCTGTTTTCAATACAGGATATCAACAAACTCACGGTACTTTTCAAGTCTTGCTCAACTCTCAAACATAAATACAAGACGTCACTCCACTTCCGGGTCAATATCTTTCTCAGTTTACTAATGAAAAACCTTAACCTTTTTCCATACAATGGCGACATCCAGTGGAAGCAGTAGAAACTGCGTGGATAGTGATTAGAATTCTGGTTTGCCCATGATATCCCATTGAACATACAGGAACTTAACAATAAAAAAGTTAGTCCTCAGGGTTTTGACTGCTATATAAGTTCTGTTATACTTACAGATATGATTCAAACAATTTTGGAAACTTCAGAGTGTTTTCTATCCAAATCTACTAATAATATGCATATCTTATATTCTGGGGATGAGTAGCACGAAGTTGAAATTGGGCACGCTATTTTTCCCTAAGTGAAAACTCTGCACCCTATCCTCAAGAAGATAAGGTAGAAACTAGGGTCTGTAGGACCTGCCTTGTTGATAGTGCTGTTAAGAAGGTAGAAACTAGGGCCTGTAGGACCTGCCTTGTTGATAGTGCTGTTAAGAAGGTAGAAACTAGGGCCTGTAGGACCTGCCTTGTTGATAGTCTTGTTAAGAAGGTAGAAACTAGGGCCTGTAGGACCTGCCTTGTTGATAGTGCTGTTAAGAAGGTAGAAACTAGGGCCTGTAGGACCTGCCTTGTTGATAGTCTTGTTAAGAAGGTAGAAACTAGGGCCTGTAGGACCTGCCTTGTTGATAGTGCTGTTAAGAAGGTAGAAACTAGGGCCTGTAGGACCTGCCTTGTTGATAGTGTTGTTAAGAAGGCAGAGCATCGCTTTATTACAGACAGACTTCTCCCCATCTTAGCTACTACTGCATCAATATGTTTTAAACATGAGAGTTTACAAACTAGTGTTTCTCCAAAGAGTTTAGTCACCTCAACTTGCTCAATTTCCACATTATTTATTAAAAGATTTAGCTGAGGTTTAGGTTTTAGTGAGTGTTTTGTTCCAAATACAATGCCTATAGTTTTCGACATATTTAGGGATAATTTATTCCTTGCCACCCACTCTGAAACTAACTGCACTTCTTTGTTAAGTGTTGCAGTCATTTCAGTCTCTGTAGTAGCTGACGTGTGTAGTGTTGAGTCAACCGCATACATAGACACTCTGGCTTTACTCAAAGTCAGTGGCATGTCTTTTGTTTAAAAATTTAAGCAAGGGGCCTAAAGAGCTACCCTGGGGAATTCCTGATTCTAACAGGAAATATTTGATAGGCTTCCATTAAAAATCCTGTTTCATTATGGTTCTGTCAGCTTCCTTTTTCATTATGGTTCTATCAGCTTCCTGTTTCATTATGTTTCTGTCAGCTTCCGGTTTCATTATGGTTCATTATGGTTCTGTCAGCTTCCTGTTTCATTTTCATTATGGTTCTGTCAGCTTACTGGTTCATTATGGTTCTATCAGCTTCCTGTTTCATTATGTTTCTGTCAGCTTCCTTTTTCATTATGGTTCTGTCAGCTTCCTGTTTCATTATGGTTCTATCAGCTTCCTGTTTCATTATGTTTCTGTCAGCTTCCTGTTTCATTATGGTTCATTATGGTTCTGTCAGCTTCCTGTTTCATTTTCATTATGGTTCTGTCAGCTTACTGGTTCATTATGGTTCATTATGGTTCTGTCAGCTTCCTATTTCATTATGGTTCATTATGGTTCTGTCAGCTTCCTGTTTCATTATGGTTCATTATGGTTCTGTCAGCTTCCTGTTTCATTTTAATTATGGTTCTGTCAGCGTCCTGTTTCATTATGGTTCATTATGGTTCTGTCAGCTTCCTGTTTCATTATGGTTCATTATGGTTCTGTCAGCTTCCTGTTTCATTATGGTTCTGACAGCTTCCTGTTTCATTATGGTTCATTATGGTTCTGTCATCTTCCTGTTTCATTTTCATTATGGTTCTGTCAGCTTACTGGTTCATTATGGTTCTGTCAGCTTCCTGTTTCATTTTCATTTTGATTCTGTCAGCTTACTGTTTCATTATGGTTCATTATGGTTCTGTCAGCTTCCTATTTCATTGTGGCTCATTATGGTTCTGTCGGCTTCCTGTTTGATTTAGGTTCATTATGGTTCTGTCAGCTTCCTGTTTCATTATGATTCTGTCGGCTTCCTGTTTGATTTAGGTTCATTATGGTTCTGTCGGCTTCCTTTTTGATTGTGGTTCATTATGGTTCTGTCAGCTTCCTGTTTCATTATGGTTCTGTCAGCTTACTGTTTCATTATGGTTCTGTCAGCTTCCTGTTTCATTATGGTTTATTATGGATCTGTCAGCTTCCTGTTTTATCCTGTTTCATTATGGTTCTGTCAGCTCCCTGTTTCATTGTGGTTCATTATGGTTCTGTCAGCTTCCTGTTTCATTATGGTTCTGTCAGCTTCCTATTTCATTATGGTTTATTATTGTTCTGTCAGCTTCCTGTTTCATTATGGTTCATTATGGGTCTGTCAGCTTCCTGTTTCATTATGGTTCGTTATGGTTCATTATGGTTCTGTCAGCTTACTGGTTCATTATGGTTCATTATGGTTCTGTCAGCTTCCTGTTTCATTGTGGTTCATTATGGTTCTGTCAGCTTCCTGTTTCATTATGTTTGAATATAGTTCTGTCAGCTTCCTGTTTCATTATGGTTCATTATGGTTCTGTCAGCTTCCTGTTTCATTGTGGTTCATTATGGTTCTGTCAGCTTCCTGTTTCATTATGTTTGAATATAGTTCTGTCAGCTTCCTGTTTCATTATGGTCCATTATGGTCTGTCAGCTTCCTGTTTCATTATGGTTCATTATGGTTCTGTCAGCTTCCTGTTTCATTATGGTTTATTATTGTTCTGTCAGCTTCCTGTTTCATTATGGTTTATTATTGTTCTGTCAGCTTCCTGTTTCATTATGGTTCGTTATGGTTCTGTCAGCTTCCTGTTTCATTATGGTTTATTATTGTTCTGTCAGCTTCCTGTTTCATTATGGTTCGTTATGGTTCATTATGGTTCTGTCAGCTTACTGTTTCATTATAGTTCATTATGGTTCTGTCAGCTTCCTGTTTCATTATAGTTCATTATGGTTCTGTCAGCTTCCTGTTTCATTATGGTTCATTATGGTTCTGTCAGCTTCCTGTTTCATTATGGTTTATTATTGTTCTGTCAGCTTCCTGTTTCATTATGGTTTATTATTGTTCTGTCAGCTTCCTGTTTCATTATGGTTCGTTATGGTTCATTATGGTTCTGTCAGCTTACTGTTTCATTATGGTTCATTATGGTTCTGTCAGCTTCCTGTTTCATTATGGTTTATTATTGTTCTGTCAGCTTCCTGTTTCATTATGGTTTATTATTGTTCTGTCAGCTTCCTGTTTCATTATGGTTCGTTATGGTTCATTATGGTTCTGTCAGCTTACTGTTTCATTATGGTTCATTATGGTTCTGTCAGCTTCCTGTTTCATTATGGTTTATTATTGTTCTGTCAGCTTCCTGTTTCATTATGGTTTATTATTGTTCTGTCAGCTTCCTGTTTCATTATGGTTCGTTATGGTTCATTATGGTTCTGTCAGCTTACTGTTTCATTATGGTTCATTATGGTTCTGTCGGCTTCCTGTTTGTTTGTGGTTCATTATGGTTCTGTCAGCTTCCTATGTCATTGTTGTTCATTATAGTTCCGTCGGCTTCCTGTTTGATTGTGGTTCATTATGGTTCTGTCAGCTTCCTATGTCATTGTTGTTCATTATGGTTCTGTCAGCTTCCTGTTTGATTGTGGTTCATTATGGTTCTGTCAGCTTCCTATTTCATTGTTGTTCATTATAGTTCCGTAGGCTTCCTGTTTGATTGTGGTTCATTATGGTTCTGTCAGCTTAGAAGTGCTACAGACTCACTCTACCCATGTCTCTCAATTCATTTCAATTAGGTTCAAGGGGCTTTCTTTGCGTGGGAAACATATGTTAACATTTCCAAAGCAAGTGAAGTTGATAACATACAAAAGTGAAAAAAAATAAAATAATGAACAGTAAATATTACACTCTTAGAAGGTTCTAAAGAATAAAGACATTACAAATATCATATTATGTATATTTACAGGGTTGTAACGATGTGCAAATGGTTAAAGTACAAAAAGGAAAATGAAAAAACATAAATATGGGCTGTATTTACATTACATATGATGTTGTTTCTTCACTGGTTTCCCTTTTCTCTCTCTCTCTCTCTCTCTCTCTCTCTCTCTCTCTCTCTCTCTCTCTCTCTCTCTCTCTCTCTCTCTCTCTCTCTCTCTCTCTCTCTCTCTCTCTCTCTCTCTCTCTCTCTCTCTCTCTCTCTCTCTCTCTCTCTCTCTCTCTCTCTCTCTCTCTCTCTCTCTCTCTCTCTCTCTCTCTCTCTCTCTCTCTCTCTCTCTCTCTCTCTCTCTCTCTCTCTCTCTCTCTCTCTCTCTCTCTCTCTCTCTCTCTCTATCCCCCTAAGTGGTTTCACTGTGGAATAATCCAGCCATGTTATTGTGTTGTCAGTGACATTACAGTTTGTTTACATCCTCTTGACATACAGTGGAATGAAAGTGTTGCGTAAGAGCTGTAGCTGAAAACGGAACTGCTTAACCTAGGTAGAGAGAGAGGCAGATGTGGATTTGGACTGCATTTTTACGATGATGCTCCTCCAAGGATCTACACTCTCATTGAACAGTCCACAACGGAACGAAAAATGTCTTAATGCAGAGAAGACATAACAGAGGAAAGAAGAAGAATGAGGGCGGGCTATCTCCATCTGTTTTGTTATGTTCTCAACTACAGGCTTTATGGGGATACTGTTGTAGAGACATGTTACATGCATCCTAGTCAACATCTTTGTGTATGGTTACTGCCGGATCAATAAATAATCTGAATAAGTGAATATGAACAATATGGCACCCGATTCCCTACATAGTGCACAATATTTCACCAGAGCTGGACCTGTTTACAGAACAGGAAGCACACCTTCATTGGTTAATCACTACAGGAATGAATTAGTCATGCAGAGGATATAATCCTATAGTTATCTATGGTTCAGGGGAAAGCAGTCGTTTGAACGGACTATAACGCAATAGTACACATCTTGAAGCTTTCCATATATTGTTGTGCTGCTTGATCTGAGAGGGGTTTGTCATTCAGTAACATCATAACATCATAACATCGTAATATCAGTAACATCAGTATCATCAGTAACATCAGTATCATCAGTAACATCAGTATCATCAGTAACATCAGTATCATCAGTATCATCAGTATCATCAGTAACATCAGTATCATCAGTATCATCAGTAACATCAGTAACATCAGTATCATCAGTATCATCAGTAACACCAGTATCATCAGTATCATCAGTATCATCAGTAACATCAGTATCATCAGTATCATCAGTATCATCAGTATCATCAGTAACATCAGTATCATCAGTATCATCAGTATCATCAGTAACATCAGTATCATCAGTAACATCAGTAACATCAGTATCATCAGTAACATCAGTATCATCAGTATCATCAGTAACATCAGTATCATCAGTAACATCAGTATCATCAGTATCATCAGTATCATCAGTATCATCAGTATCATCAGTAACATCAGTATCATCAGTATCATCAGTATCATCAGTATCATCAGTAACATCAGTATCATCATAACATCAGTAACATCAGTATCATCAGTATCATCAGTATCATCAGTATCATCAGTATCATCAGTATCATCAGTAACATCAGTATCATCAGTATCATCAGTATCATCAGTATCATCAGTATCATCAGTATCATCAGTAACATCAGTATCATCAGTATCATCAGTATCATCAGTATCATCAGTAACATCAGTATCATCAGTATCATCAGTATCATCAGTATCATCAGTAACATCAGTATCATCAGTAACATCAGTATCATCAGTATCATCAGTAACATCAGTAACATCAGTATCATCAGTATCATCAGTATCATCAGTAACATCATTAGTGAGTCACTATCATCAGTAACATCAGTAACATCAGTATCATCAGTATCATCAGTATCATCAGTAACATCAGTATCATCAGTATCATCAGTATCATCAGTATCATCAGTAACATCAGTAACATCAGTATCATCAGTATCATCAGTATCATCAGTATCATCAGTAACATCAGTATCATCAGTATCATCAGTAACATCAGTAACATCAGTATCATCAGTATCATCGGTATCATCAGTATCATCAGTAACATCAGTATCATCAGTAACATCAGTATCATCAGTATCATCAGTAACATCAGTAACATCAGTATCATCAGTATCATCAGTATCATCAGTAACATCATTAGTGAGTCACTATCAGTAATGAGTCCCTAATAGCTTGCCACAGAGGCCCTATCAGTAATGAGTCACTAATAGTAATGAGTCACTATCAGCAATGAGTCCCTAATAGCATGCTACAGAGGCCCTATCAGTAATGAGTCACTAATAGCATGCCACAGAGGCCCTATCAGTAACGAGTCACTAATAGTAATGAGTCCCTAATAGCATGCCAAAGAGGCCCTATCAGTAACGAGTCACTAATAGTAATGAGTCCCTAATAGTATGCCAAAGAGGCCCTATCAGTAATGAGTCACTAATAGTAATGAGTCACTATCAGTAATGAGTCCCTAATAGCATGCCAAAGAGGCCCTATCAGTAACGAGTCACTAATAGCATGCCACAGAGGCCCTATCAGTAACGAGCCACTAATAGTAATGAGTCAATATCAGTAATGAGTCACTAATAGTAATGAGTCACTATCAGTAATGAGTCCCTAATAGCATGCCACAGAGGCCCTATCAGTAACGAGTCACTAATAGTAATGAGTCACTATCAGTAATGAGTCACTAATAGCATGCCACAGAGGCCCTATCAGTAATGAGTCACTAATAGCATGCCACAGAGGCCCTATCAGTAATGAGTCACTAATAGTAATGAGTCACTAATAGTAATGAGTCACTATCAGTAATGAGTCACTAGTAGCATGCCACAGAGGTCCTATCAGTAACGAGTCACTAATAGTAATGAGTCACTATCAGTAATGAGTCACTAATAGCATGCCACAGAGGCCCTATCAGTAATGAGTCACTAATAGTAATGAGTCACTATCAGTAATGAGTCACTAATAGCATGCCACAGAGGCCCTATCAGTAATAAGTCACTAATAGCATGCCACAGAGGCCCTATCAGTAATGAGTAATGAGTCTGTTTTCGGAGCTACCTACCCCTGTCTGTTTGACATTCTAGCGGCATGATATGTTACCCTAGTAATGTATGAGGTATGGATTAGCCTTCTGTTCCTGCCTGTCTCTGTTACCTGTATGAGGTATGGCTTATTCTTCTGTCTCTGTTACCTGTATGAGGTATGGATTAGTCTTCTGTCTCTGTTACCTGTATGAGGTATGGATTAGTCTTCTGTCTGTTACCTGTATGAGGTATGGATTAGTCTTCTGTCTCTGTTACCTGTATGAGGTATGGATTAGTCTTCTGTCTCTGTTACCTGTATGAGGTATGGATTAGTCCTCTGTCTCTGTTACCTGTATGAGGTATGGATTAGTCTTCTGTCTGTTACCTGTATGAGGTATGGATTAGTCTTCTGTCTCTGTTACCTGTATGAGGTATGGATTAGTCTTCTGTCTGTTACCTGTATGAGGTATGGATTAGTCTTCTGTCTCTGTTACCTGTATGAGGTATGGATTAGTCTTCTGTCTGTTACCTGTATGAGGTATGGATTAGTCTTCTGTCTCTGTTACCTGTATGAGGTATGGATTAGTCCTCTGTCTCTGTTACCTGTATGAGGTATGGATTAGTCTTCTGTCTCTGTTACCTGTATGAGGTATGGATTAGTCTTCTGTCTGTTACCTGTATGAGGTATGGATTAGTCTTCTGTCTGTTACCTGTATGAGGTATGGATTAGTCTTCTGTCTCTGTTACCTGTATGAGGTATGGATTAGTCTTCTGTCTCTGTTACCTGTATGAGGTATGGATTAGTCTTCTGTCTGTTACCTGTATGAGGTATGGATTAGTCTTCTGTCTCTGTTACCTGTATGAGGTATGGATTAGTCTTCTGTCTCTGTTACCTGTATGAGGTATGGATTAGTCTTCTGTCTCTGTTACCTGTATGAGGTATGGATTAGTCTTCTGTCTGTTACCTGTATGAGGTATGGATTAGTCTTCTGTCTCTGTTACCTGTATGAGGTATGGATTAGTCTTCTGTCTCTGTTACCTGTATGAGGTATGGATTAGTCTTCTGTCTCTGTTACCTGTATGAGGTATGGATTAGTCTTCTGTCTGTTACCTGTATGAGGTATGGATTAGTCTTCTGTCTCTGTTACCTGTATGAGGTATGGATTAGTCTCCTGTCTCTGTTACCTGTATGAGGTATGGATTATTCTTCTGTCTGTTACCTGTATGAGGTATGGATTAGTCTTCTGTCTCTGTTACCTGTATGAGGTATGGATTAGTCTTCTGTCTCTGTTACCTGTATGTAGTATGGATTAGTCTTCTGTCTGTTACCTGTATGAGGTATGGATTAGTCTTATGTCTCTGTTACCTGTATGAGGTATGGATTAGTCTTCTGTCTGTTACCTGTATGAGGTATGGATTAGTCTTATGTCTCTGTTACCTGTATGAGGTATGGATTAGTCTTCTGTCTGTTACCTGAATGAGGTATGGATTAGTCTTCTGTCTCTGTTACCTGTATGAGGTATGGATTAGTCTTCTGTCTCTGTTACCTGTATGAGGTATGGATTAGTCTTCTGTCTGTTACCTGTATGAGGTATGGATTAGTCCTCTGTCTCTGTTACCTGTATGAGGTATGGATTAGTCTTCTGTCTGTTACCTGTATGAGGTATGGATTAGTCTTCTGTCTCTGTTACCTGTATGATGTATGGATTAGTCTTCTGTCTCTGTTACCTGTATGAGGTATGGATTAGTCTTCTGTCTCTGTTACCTGTATATAGTATGGATTAGTCTTCTGTCTCTGTTACCTGTATGAGGTATGGATTAGTCTTCTGTCTGTTACCTGTATGAGGTATGGATTAGTCTTCTGTCTCTGTTACCTGTATGTAGTATGGATTAGTCTTCTGTCTCTGTTACCTGTATGAGGTATGGATTAGTCCTCTGTCTCTGTTACCTGTATGCGGTATGGATTAGCCTTCTGTCTGTTACCTGTATGAGGTATGGATTAGTCTTCTGTCTCTGTTACCTGTATGAGGTATGGATTAGTCTTCTGTCTGTTACCTGTATGAGGTATGGATTAGTCTTCTGTCTGTTACCTGTATGAGGTATGGATTAGTCTTCTGTCTGTTACCTGTATGAGGTATGGATTAGTCTTCTGTCTGTTACCTGTATGAGGTATGGATTAGTCTTCTGTCTCTGTTACCTGTATGAGGTATGGATTAGTCTTCTGTCTGTTACCTGTATGAGGTATGGATTAGTCTTCTGTCTGTTACCTGTATGAGGTATGGATTAGTCTTCTGCCTCTGTTACCTGTATGAGGTATGGATTAGTCTTCTGTCTCTGTTACCTGTATGAGTTATGGATTAGTCTTCTGTCTCTGTTACCTGTATGAGGTATGGCTTATTCTTCTGTCTCTGTTACCTGTATGAGGTATGGATTAGTCTTCTGTCTCTGTTACCTGTATGAGGTATGGATTAGTCTTCTGTCTGTTACCTGTATGAGGTATGGATTAGTCTTCTGTCTGTTACCTGTATGAGGTATGGATTAGTCTTCTGTCTGTTACCTGTATGAGGTTTGGATTAGTCTTCTGTCTCTGTTACCTGTATGAGGTATGGATTAGTCTTCTGTCTGTTACCTGTATGAGGTATGGATTAGTCTTCTGTCTCTGTTACCTGTATGAGGTATGGATTAGTCTTCTGTCTCTGTTACCTGTATGAGGTATGGATTAGTCTTCTGTCTCTGTTACCTGTATGAGGTATGGATTAGTCTTCTGTCTCTGTTACCTGTATGAGGTATGGATTAGTCTTCTGTCTCTGTTACCTGTATGAGGTATGGATTAGTCTTCTGTCTCTGTTACCTGTATGAGGTATGGCTTATTCTTCTGTCTCTGTTACCTGTATGTAGTATGGATTAGTCTTCTGTCTCTGTTACCTGTATGAGGTAAGGATTAGTCTTCTGTCTGTTACCTGTATGAGGTATGGATTAGTCTTCTGTCTGTTACCTGTATGAGGTTTGGATTAGTCTTCTGTCTCTGTTACCTGTATGAGGTATGGATTAGTCTTCTGGCTGTTACCTGTATGAGGTATGGATTAGTCTTCTGTCTCTGTTACCTGTATGTAGTATGGATTATTCTTCTGTCTCTGTTAACTGTATGAGGTATGGATTAGTCTTCTGTCTCTGTTACCTGTATGAGGTATGGCTTATTCTTCTGTCTCTGTTACCTGTATGAGGTATGGATTAGTCTTCTGTCTCTGTTACCTGTATGTAGTATGGATTAGTCTTCTGTCTCTGTTACCTGTATGAGGTATGGATTAGTCTTCTGTCTTTTACCTGTATATAGTATGGATTAGTCTCCTGTCTCTGTTACCTGTATGAGGTATGGATTAGTCTTCTGTCTGTTACCTGTATGAGGTATGGATTAGTCTTCTGTCTGTTACCTGTATGAGGTATGGATTAGTCTTCTGTCTGTTACCTGTATGAGGTATGGATTAGTCTTCTGTCTGTTACCTGTATGAGGTATGGATTAGTCTTCTGTCTGTTACCTGTATGAGGTATGGATTAGTCTTCTGTCTGTTACCTGTATGAGGTATGGATTAGTCTTCTGTCTCTGTTACCTGTATGAGGTATGGATTAGTCTTCTGTCTCTGTTACCTGTATGAGGTATGGATTAGTCTTCTGTCTCTGTTACCTGTATGAGGTATGGATTAGTCTTCTGTCTGTTACCTGTATGAGGTATGGATTAGTCTTCTGTCTCTATTACCTGTATGAGGTATGGATTCGTCTTCTGTCTGTTACCTGTATGAGGTATGGATTAGTCTTCTGTCTGTTATCTGTATGAGGTATGGATTAGTCTTCTGTCTCTGTTACCTGTATGAGGTATGGATTAGTCTTCTGTCTCTGTTACCTGTATGAGGTATGGATTAGTCTTCTGTCTCTGTTACCTGTATGAGGTATGGATTAGTCTTCTGTCTGTTACCTGTATGAGGTATGGATTAGTCTTCTGTCTCTGTTACCTGTATGAGGTATGGATTCGTCTTCTGTCTGTTACCTGTATGAGGTATGGATTAGTCTTCTGTCTGTTACCTGTATGAGGTATGGATTAGTCTTCTGTCTCTGTTACCTGTATGAGGTATGGATTAGTCTTCTGTCTCTGTTACCTGTATATAGTATGGATTAGTCTTCTGTCTCTGTTACCTGTATGAGGTATGGATTAGTCTTCTGTCTGTTACCTGTATGAGGTATGGATTAGTCTTCTGTCTCTGTTACCTGTATGTAGTATGGATTAGTCTTCTGTCTCTGTTACCTGTATGAGGTATGGATTAGTCCTCTGTCTCTGTTACCTGTATGAGGTATGGATTAGTCTTCTGTCTCTGTTACCTGTATGAGGTATGGATTAGCCTTCTGTCTGTTACCTGTATGAGGTATGGATTAGTCTTCTGTCTCTGTTACCTGTATGAGGTATGGATTAGTCTTCTGTCTGTTACCTGTATGAGGTATGGATTAGTCTTCTGTCTGTTACCTGTATGAGGTATGGATTAGTCTTCTGTCTGTTACCTGTATGAGGTATGGATTAGTCTTCTGTCTGTTACCTGTATGAGGTATGGATTAGTCTTCTGTCTCTGTTACCTGTATGAGGTATGGATTAGTCTTCTGTCTGTTACCTGTATGAGGTATGGATTAGTCTTCTGTCTGTTACCTGTATGAGGTATGGATTAGTCTTCTGCCTCTGTTACCTGTATGAGGTATGGATTAGTCTTCTGTCTCTGTTACCTGTATGAGTTATGGATTAGTCTTCTGTCTCTGTTACCTGTATGAGGTATGGCTTATTCTTCTGTCTCTGTTACCTGTATGAGGTATGGATTAGTCTTCTGTCTCTGTTACCTGTATGAGGTATGGATTAGTCTTCTGTCTGTTACCTGTATGAGGTATGGATTAGTCTTCTGTCTGTTACCTGTATGAGGTATGGATTAGTCTTCTGTCTGTTACCTGTATGAGGTTTGGATTAGTCTTCTGTCTCTGTTACCTGTATGAGGTATGGATTAGTCTTCTGTCTGTTACCTGTATGAGGTATGGATTAGTCTTCTGTCTCTGTTACCTGTATGAGGTATGGATTAGTCTTCTGTCTCTGTTACCTGTATGAGGTATGGATTAGTCTTCTGTCTCTGTTACCTGTATGAGGTATGGATTAGTCTTCTGTCTCTGTTACCTGTATGAGGTATGGATTAGTCTTCTGTCTCTGTTACCTGTATGAGGTATGGATTAGTCTTCTGTCTCTGTTACCTGTATGAGGTATGGCTTATTCTTCTGTCTCTGTTACCTGTATGTAGTATGGATTAGTCTTCTGTCTCTGTTACCTGTATGAGGTAAGGATTAGTCTTCTGTCTGTTACCTGTATGAGGTATGGATTAGTCTTCTGTCTGTTACCTGTATGAGGTTTGGATTAGTCTTCTGTCTCTGTTACCTGTATGAGGTATGGATTAGTCTTCTGGCTGTTACCTGTATGAGGTATGGATTAGTCTTCTGTCTCTGTTACCTGTATGTAGTATGGATTATTCTTCTGTCTCTGTTACCTGTATGAGGTATGGATTAGTCTTCTGTCTCTGTTACCTGTATGAGGTATGGCTTATTCTTCTGTCTCTGTTACCTGTATGAGGTATGGATTAGTCTTCTGTCTCTGTTACCTGTATGTAGTATGGATTAGTCTTCTGTCTCTGTTACCTGTATGAGGTATGGATTAGTCTTCTGTCTTTTACCTGTATATAGTATGGATTAGTCTCCTGTCTCTGTTACCTGTATGAGGTATGGATTAGTCTTCTGTCTGTTACCTGTATGAGGTATGGATTAGTCTTCTGTCTCTGTTACCTGTATGAGGTATGGATTAGTCTTCTGTCTGTTACCTGTATGAGGTATGGATTAGTCTTCTGTCTGTTACCTGTATGTAGTATGGATTATTCTTCTGTCTCTGTTACCTGTATGAGGTATGGATTAGTCTTCTGTCTCTGTTACCTGTATGAGGTATGGCTTATTCTTCTGTCTCTGTTACCTGTATGAGGTATGGATTAGTCTTCTGTCTCTGTTACCTGTATGTAGTATGGATTAGTCTTCTGTCTCTGTTACCTGTATGAGGTATGGATTAGTCTTCTGTCTTTTACCTGTATATAGTATGGATTAGTCTCCTGTCTCTGTTACCTGTATGAGGTATGGATTAGTCTTCTGTCTGTTACCTGTATGAGGTATGGATTAGTCTTCTGTCTGTTACCTGTATGAGGTATGGATTAGTCTTCTGTCTGTTACCTGTATGAGGTATGGATTAGTCTTCTGTCTGTTACCTGTATGAGGTATGGATTAGTCTTCTGTCTGTTACCTGTATGAGGTATGGATTAGTCTTCTGTCTGTTACCTGTATGAGGTATGGATTAGTCTTCTGTCTCTGTTACCTGTATGAGGTATGGATTAGTCTTCTGTCTCTGTTACCTGTATGAGGTATGGATTAGTCTTCTGTCTCTGTTACCTGTATGAGGTATGGATTAGTCTTCTGTCTGTTACCTGTATGAGGTATGGATTAGTCTTCTGTCTCTATTACCTGTATGAGGTATGGATTCGTCTTCTGTCTGTTACCTGTATGAGGTATGGATTAGTCTTCTGTCTGTTACCTGTATGAGGTATGGATTAGTCTTCTGTCTCTGTTACCTGTATGAGGTATGGATTAGTCTTCTGTCTCTGTTACCTGTATGAGGTATGGATTAGTCTTCTGTCTCTGTTACCTGTATGAGGTATGGATTAGTCTTCTGTCTGTTACCTGTATGAGGTATGGATTAGTCTTCTGTCTCTGTTACCTGTATGAGGTATGGATTCGTCTTCTGTCTGTTACCTGTATGAGGTATGGATTAGTCTTCTGTCTGTTACCTGTATGAGGTATGGATTAGTCTTCTGTCTCTGTTACCTGTATGAGGTATGGATTAGTCTTCTGTCTCTGTTACCTGTATATAGTATGGATTAGTCTTCTGTCTCTGTTATCTGTATGAGGTATGGATTAGTCTTCTGTCTGTTACCTGTATGAGGTATGGATTAGTCTTCTGTCTCTGTTACCTGTATGTAGTATGGATTAGTCTTCTGTCTCTGTTACCTGTATGAGGTATGGATTAGTCCTCTGTCTCTGTTACCTGTATGAGGTATGGATTAGTCTTCTGTCTCTGTTACCTGTATGAGGTATGGATTAGCCTTCTGTCTGTTACCTGTATGAGGTATGGATTAGTCTTCTGTCTCTGTTACCTGTATGAGGTATGGATTAGTCTTCTGTCTGTTACCTGTATGAGGTATGGATTAGTCTTCTGTCTGTTACCTGTATGAGGTATGGATTAGTCTTCTGTCTGTTACCTGTATGAGGTATGGATTAGTCTTCTGTCTGTTACCTGTATGAGGTATGGATTAGTCTTCTGTCTCTGTTACCTGTATGAGGTATGGATTAGTCTTCTGTCTGTTACCTGTATGAGGTATGGATTAGTCTTCTGTCTGTTACCTGTATGAGGTATGGATTAGTCTTCTGCCTCTGTTACCTGTATGAGGTATGGATTAGTCTTCTGTCTCTGTTACCTGTATGAGTTATGGATTAGTCTTCTGTCTCTGTTACCTGTATGAGGTATGGCTTATTCTTCTGTCTCTGTTACCTGTATGAGGTATGGATTAGTCTTCTGTCTCTGTTACCTGTATGAGGTATGGATTAGTCTTCTGTCTGTTACCTGTATGAGGTATGGATTAGTCTTCTGTCTGTTACCTGTATGAGGTATGGATTAGTCTTCTGTCTGTTACCTGTATGAGGTTTGGATTAGTCTTCTGTCTCTGTTACCTGTATGAGGTATGGATTAGTCTTCTGTCTGTTACCTGTATGAGGTATGGATTAGTCTTCTGTCTCTGTTACCTGTATGAGGTATGGATTAGTCTTCTGTCTCTGTTACCTGTATGAGGTATGGATTAGTCTTCTGTCTCTGTTACCTGTATGAGGTATGGATTAGTCTTCTGTCTCTGTTACCTGTATGAGGTATGGATTAGTCTTCTGTCTCTGTTACCTGTATGAGGTATGGATTAGTCTTCTGTCTCTGTTACCTGTATGAGGTATGGCTTATTCTTCTGTCTCTGTTACCTGTATGTAGTATGGATTAGTCTTCTGTCTCTGTTACCTGTATGAGGTAAGGATTAGTCTTCTGTCTGTTACCTGTATGAGGTATGGATTAGTCTTCTGTCTGTTACCTGTATGAGGTTTGGATTAGTCTTCTGTCTCTGTTACCTGTATGAGGTATGGATTAGTCTTCTGGCTGTTACCTGTATGAGGTATGGATTAGTCTTCTGTCTCTGTTACCTGTATGTAGTATGGATTATTCTTCTGTCTCTGTTACCTGTATGAGGTATGGATTAGTCTTCTGTCTCTGTTACCTGTATGAGGTATGGATTAGTCTTCTGTCTCTGTTACCTGTATGAGGTATGGATTAGTCTTCTGTCTCTGTTACCTGTATGAGGTATGGATTAGTCTTCTGTCTCTGTTACCTGTATGAGGTATGGATTAGTCTTCTGTCTCTGTTACCTGTATGAGGTATGGATTAGTCTTCTGTCTCTGTTACCTGTATGAGGTATGGCTTATTCTTCTGTCTCTGTTACCTGTATGTAGTATGGATTAGTCTTCTGTCTCTGTTACCTGTATGAGGTAAGGATTAGTCTTCTGTCTGTTACCTGTATGAGGTATGGATTAGTCTTCTGTCTGTTACCTGTATGAGGTTTGGATTAGTCTTCTGTCTCTGTTACCTGTATGAGGTATGGATTAGTCTTCTGGCTGTTACCTGTATGAGGTATGGATTAGTCTTCTGTCTCTGTTACCTGTATGTAGTATGGATTATTCTTCTGTCTCTGTTACCTGTATGAGGTATGGATTAGTCTTCTGTCTCTGTTACCTGTATGAGGTATGGCTTATTCTTCTGTCTCTGTTACCTGTATGAGGTATGGATTAGTCTTCTGTCTCTGTTACCTGTATGTAGTATGGATTAGTCTTCTGTCTCTGTTACCTGTATGAGGTATGGATTAGTCTTCTGTCTGTTACCTGTATGAGGTATGGATTAGTCTTCTGTCTCTGTTACCTGTATGAGGTATGGATTAGTCTTCTGTCTGTTACCTGTATGAGGTATGGATTAGTCTTCTGTCTGTTACCTGTATGAGGTATGGATTAGTCTTCTGTCTGTTACCTGTATGAGGTATGGATTAGTCTTCTGTCTGTTACCTGTATGAGGTATGGATTAGTCTTCTGTCTGTTACCTGTATGAGGTATGGATTAGTCTTCTGTCTCTGTTACCTGTATGAGGTATGGATTAGTCTTCTGTCTCTGTTACCTGTATGAGGTATGGATTAGTCTTCTGTCTCTGTTACCTGTATGAGGTATGGATTAGTCTTCTGTCTGTTACCTGTATGAGGTATGGATTAGTCTTCTGTCTCTGTTACCTGTATGAGGTATGGATTCGTCTTCTGTCTGTTACCTGTATGAGGTATGGATTAGTCTTCTGTCTGTTACCTGTATGAGGTATGGATTAGTCTTCTGTCTCTGTTACCTGTATGAGGTATGGATTAGTCTTCTGTCTCTGTTACCTGTATGAGGTATGGATTAGTCTTCTGTCTCTGTTACCTGTATGAGGTATGGATTAGTCTTCTGTCTGTTACCTGTATGAGGTATGGATTAGTCTTCTGTCTCTGTTACCTGTATGAGGTATGGATTCGTCTTCTGTCTGTTACCTGTATGAGGTATGGATTAGTCTTCTGTCTGTTACCTGTATGAGGTATGGATTAGTCTTCTGTCTCTGTTACCTGTATGAGGTATGGATTAGTCTTCTGTCTGTTACCTGTATGAGGTATGGATTAGTCTTCTGTCTCTGTTACCTGTATGAGGTATGGATTCGTCTTCTGTCTGTTACCTGTATGAGGTATGGATTAGTCTTCTGTCTGTTACCTGTATGAGGTATGGATTAGTCTTCTGTCTCTGTTACCTGTATGAGGTATGGATTATTCTTCTGTCTCTGTTACCTGTATGTAGTATGGATTAGCCTTCTACTCCTGCCTGTCTCTGTTACGTCACTGCTTCTATAGTACACTAGATGGTGGGAGCTCAGTGTGTGTGTGTGTGTGTGTGTGTGTGTGTGTGTGTGTGTGTGTGTGTGTGTGTGTGTGTGTGTGTGTGTGTGTGTGTGTGTGTGTGTGTGAGTGTGAGTGTGAGTGTGAGTGTGAGTGTGTGTGTGTGTGTGTGTGTGTGTGTGTGAGAGTACTGAGCAGGGTAATACCTCCACATGTTGAATGAAAACAAACATGCTGGAGGATGAAACACTGGTGTTGACTTTTGGCTCAATATCTCCCCTTCACATCAGAGCACCAAGACACAGGGCAGATGAAACAAGGCAAAACACAGCAGACAGAGCAGCACAACAGCCTCCGTTGGATGAGCAGCTTTTACTGCTTAATAACACAGAGCTATGGCTTTTGGATTGATTAGAATGTGGTCTGAGAGAGGACGAGGGAGGGGGTTGGGAGAGGGGGAGGGAGGAGGCTGGGAGAGGACGAGGGAGGAGGCTCGGAGAGGACGAGGTAGGGGGTTGGGAGAGGATGAGGGCGGAGGCTGGGAGAGGACGAGGGAGGAGGCTCGGAGAGGACGAGGGAGGGAGTTGGGAGAGGACGAGGGAGGAGGCTCGGAGAGGACGAGGGAGGGGGGAGGGAGGGAGGGAGGGAGGGGGCTGGGAGAGGACGAGGGAGGAGGCTCGTAGAGGACGAGGGAGGGGGAGGGTGGGAGGGAGGGGGGGGGAGGGTGGGAGGGAGGGGGCTGGGAGAGGACGAGGGAGGGGGCTGGGAGAGGACGAGGGAGGGGGTTGGGAGAGGGGGAGGGAGGAGGCTGGGAGAGGACGAGGGAGGAGGCTCGGAGAGGACGAGGTAGGGGGTTGGGAGAGGACGAGGGCGGAGGCTGGGAGAGGACGAGGGAGGAGGCTCGGAGAGGACGAGGGAGGGAGTTGGGAGAGGACGAGGGAGGAGGCTCGGAGAGGACGAGGGAGGGGGGAGGGAGGGAGGGAGGGGGCTGGGAGAGGACGAGGGAGGGGGCTGGGAGAGGACGAGGGAGGGGGTTGGGAGAGGACGAGGGAGGAGGCTCGTAGAGGACGAGGGAGGGGGGAGGGTGGGAGGGAGGGGGGAGGGTGGGAGGGAGGGGGCTGGGTGAGGATGAGGGAGGGGGCTGGGAGAGGACGAGGGAGGAGTTTGGGAGAGGACGAGGGAGGGGGCTCGGAGAGGATGAGGGAGGGGGCTCGGGGGGGAGGGAGTGGGCTGGGAGAGGACGAGGGAGGGGGCTGGGAGAGGATGAGGGAGGGGGCTGGGAGAGGACGAGGGAGGGGGCTGGGAGAGGACGAGGGAGGGGGTTGGGAGAGGACGAGGGAGGAAGCTCGTAGAGGACGAGGGAGGGGGGAGGGTGGGAGGGAGGGGGCTGGGAGAGGACGAGGGAGGGGGCTGGGAGAGGACGAGGGAGGGGGCTGGGAGAGGACGAGGGAGGGGGTTGGGAGAGGACGAGGGAGGGGGCTCGGAGAGGATGAGGGAGGGGGCTCGGGGGGGAGGGAGTGGGCTGGGAGAGGACGAGGGAGGGGGTTGGGAGAGGACGAGGGAGGGGGCTCAGACAGGACGAGGGAGAGGGCTCGGGGGGGAGGGAGGGGGCTGGGAGAGGACGAGGGAGGGGGCTCGAGGGGGAGGGAGGGGGCTGGGAGAGGACGAGGGAGGGGGCTGGGAGAGGGGGAGGGAGGGGGCTGGGAGAGGCGGAGGGAGGGGGCTGGGAGAGGGGGAGGGTGTGGGCAGTCAGCCGCTGTACCACTCCCATTCCTCCAATCAGCCGCTGTACCACTCCCATTCACCCAATCAGCCGCTGTACCACTCCCATTCACCCTATCAGCCGCTGTACCACTCCCATTCACCCTATCAGCCGCTGTACCACTCCCATTCACCCATTCAGCCGCTGTACCACTCTCATTCACCCAATCAGCCGCTGTACCACTCCCATTCACCCAATCAGCCGCTGTACCACTCCCATTCACCCATTCAGCCGCTGTACCACTCTCATTCACCCAATCAGCCGCTGTACCACTCCCATTCACCCAATCAGCCGCTGTACCACTCCCATTCACCCAATCAGCCGCTGTACCACTCTCATTCACCCAATCAGCCGCTGTACCACTCCCATTCACCCAATCAGCCGCTGTACCACTCCCATTCATCCAATCAGCCGTTTGACAGAGCTTGAAGAATTGTGAAAGTAATGATGGGTAAATACTGTACAATCCTTGTGTGCAAAGCTCTTGGAGACGTACCTTGTTAGAATCACTGCCAAATGTGAATCTAACATGGATTGCCTCTGGTGTGTGAGTACTTATGTAAATTAGATATTTTTGTATTTAATTTCCAGCAAATTTGCAAACATTCCTAAAAACATTTTTTCCCTTTGGGTTCATGGGGTATTGTGTGTTGTGTGTTGATGAATGACAAAATAAATCTATCTAATCCATTTTGAATTCAGGCTATTTATTGTTTTACCTTTATTTAACTAGGCAAGTCAGTTAAGAACAAATTCTTATCTTCAATGATGGCCTAGGAACAGTGGGTTAACTGCCTGTTCAGGGGCAGAATAAAATATTTGTACAATGTCAGCTCGGGGATTTGAACTTGCAACCTTTCGGTTACTAGCTAAGTTAGATAGCTAGTTAGCTAAATGCTAACATCGTCCAAGGTTAAATCAAAAATAACATTAGCTAGATTCTAGATGACTTCTCGGCCTACCTTGGAACAAACTAGGCTTCATTTCTTCAATATCATGCAAATCATTACATAAAAAAGGACAAATTGTGACTGAAAAAATAATTAATTCACTGGGATGATTCCCTTAAAGTTATGGAGTCAATTTCAGAGTAAGTGGCTTTTACTGTAATTTCAGAAAAAAACTCAATAATGTAAGTAAAATGTCTATACATTTCAGCTGTTTAAAAACATTGCTCTGTTATTTTAGCATTTATACTGTAGTAGTGACGGCTGCATGACACAGTACTGTTTACACTGCTCTGCTTAGAGGGAGCATCTGTCGGGCTAGAGCTCTGAGCGGTATGAATTTCTCAAGTTTACTCTGCAGTTAATGCCTCTCGAGGACTTATACCTCTTGAGAATGTCAAGAATCCTTGTCAATGTGAAAACTGTATAATTCACACAGAGTTCACAGAGCTGCTTCCTGATCACACAGGGACCCGAAGCGAAGTCTGTACTTGTATTAACCTGAGTAATCTCTCCGCTCAACAGTAAAGGTATATTCTCCAGACTGTGGTGCTCTACGGTCCTGTGTAGCTCAGTTGGTAGTTGGTAGCTTGCTATGCCAGGACTGTCGGGTCTTTTCCCACTGGAGCCACCCATAAAAAATTTATAAATGCTCTCCTGTAAGCCCCACTTACAGGCTATCAGCCAGCTCCACCTCTACAGGATATCCTTAATTCTAATGGACAGGCTGTTAGCAGCCAGCTCCTCCTCTACAGGCTGTCTGCAGCCAGCTCCTCCTCTACAGGCTGTTATCAGCCAGCTCCACCTCTACAGGCTGTTAGCTGCCAGCTCCACCTCTACAGGCTGTTAGCAGCCAGCTCCACCTCTACAGGCTGTTAGCAGCCAGCTCCTCCTCTACAGGCTGTTAGCAGCAAGCTCCACCTCTACAGGCTGTCAGCAGCCAGCTCCTCCTCTACAGGCTGTTAGCAGCCAGCTCCACCTCTACAGGCTGTTAGCAGCCAGCTCCTCCTCTATAGGCTGTTAGCAGCCAGCTCCTCCTCTACATGCTGTTAGCAGCCAGCACATCCTCTACAGGCTGTTAGCAGCCAGCTCCTCCTCTACAGGCTGTTAGCAGCCAGCTCCTCCTCTACAGGCTGTTAGCAGCCAGCACATCCTCTACAGGCTGTTAGCAGCCTGCTCCATCTCTACAGGCTGTTAGCAGCCTGCTCCACCTCTACAGGCTGTCAGCAGCCAGCTCCTCCTCTACAGGCTGTTAGCAGCAAGCTCCACCTCTACAGGCTGTCAGCAGCCAGCTCCTCCTCTACAGGCTGTTAGCAGCAAGCTCCACCTCTACAGGCTGTTAGCAGCTAGCTCCACCTCTACAGGCTGTTAGCAGCCAGCTCCTCCTCTACATGCTGTTAGCAGCCAGCTCCACCTCTACAGGCTGTTAGCAGCCAGCTCCATCTCTACAGGCTGTTAGCAGCCTGCTCCATCTCTACAGGCTGTTAGCAGCCTGCTCCACCTCTACAGGCTGTCAGCAGCCAGCTCCCCCTCTACAGGCTGTTAGCAGCCAGCTCCTCCTCTACAGGCTGTTAGCAGCCAGCTCCTCCTCTACAAGCTGTTAGCAGCCAGCTCCTCCTCTACAAGCTGTTAGCAGCCTGCTGTATCTCTACAGGCTGTCAGCAGCCAGCTCCTCCTCTACAGGCTGTTAGCAGCCAGCTCCTCCTCTACAGGCTGTCAGCAGCCAGCTCCTACTCTACAGGCTGTTAGCAGCCAGCTCCTCTACAGGCTGTTAGCAGCCAGCTCCTCCTCTACAGGCTGTTAGCAGCCAGCTCCTCCTCTACAGGCTGTCAGCAGCCAGCTCCTCCTCTACAGGCTGTTATCAGCCAGCTCCACCTCTACAGGCTGTTAGCAGCCAGCTCCTCCTCTACAGGCTGTTAGCAGCCAGTTCCTCCTCTACATGCTGTCAGCAGCCAGCTCCTCCTCTACAGGCTGTTAGCAGCCAGCTCCACCTATACAGGCTGTTAGCAGCCAGCTCTTCCTCTACAGGCTGTTATCAGCCAGCTCCACCTCTACAGGCTGTTAGCTGCCAGCTCCACCTCTACAGGCTGTTAGCAGCCAGCTCCACCTCTACATGCTGTTAGCAGCCAGCTCCTCCTCTACAAGCTGTTAGCAGCCAGTTCCTCCTCTACAGGATGTCAGCAGCCAGCTCCTCCTTCTACAGGCTGTTATCAGCCAGCTCCATCTCTACATGCTGTTAGCAGCCAGCTCCACCTCTACAGGCTGTTAGCAGCCAGCTCCTATACAGGCTGTTAGCAGCCAGCTCCTCCTCTACAGGCTGTTAGCAGCCAGCTCCTCCTCTACAGGCTGTTAGCAGCCAGCTCCACCTCTACAGGCTGTTAGCAGCCATCTCCTCCTATACAGGATGTTAGCAGCCAGCTCCTCCTCTACAGGCTGTTAGCAGCCAGCTCCTCCTCTACAGGCTGTTAGCAGCCAGCTCTTCCTCTACAGGCTGTTATCAGCCAGCTCCAGCCCTACAGGCTGTTAGCTGCCAGCTCCACCTCTACAGGCTGTTAGCAGCCAGCTCCACCTCTACATGCTGTTAGCAGCCAGCTCCTCCTCTACGAGCTGTTAGCAGCCAGTTCCTCCTCTACAGGATGTCAGCAGCCAGCTCCTCCTCTACAGGCTGTTATCAGCCAGCTCCATCTCTACATGCTGTTAGCAGCCAGCTCCATCTCTACATGCTGTCAGCAGCCAGCTCCTCCTCTACAGGCTGTTAGCAGCCAGCTCCATCTCTACATGCTGTTAGCAGCCAGCTCCATCTCTACATGCTGTCAGCAGCCAGCTCCTCCTCTACATGCTGTTAGCAGCCAGCTCCATCTCTACAGGCTGTTAGCAGCCTGCTCCTCTACAGGCTGTTAGCAGCCAGCTCCTCCTCTACAGGCTGTTAGCAGCCAGCTCCTCCTCTACATGCTGTTAGCAGCCAGCTCCATCTCTACAGGCTGTTAGCAGCCTGCTCCTCTACAGGCTGTTAGCAGCCAGCTCCACCTCTACAGGCTGTTAGCAGCCAGCTCCTCCTCTACAGGCTGTTAGCAGCCAGCTCCTCCTCTACATGCTGTTAGCAGCCAGCTCCACCTCTACAGGCTGTTAGCAGCCAGCTCCACCTCTACAGGCTGTTAGCTGCCTGCTCCTCTACAGGCTGTTAGCAGCCAGCTCCTCCTCTACAGGCTGTTAGCAGCCAGCTCCTCCTCTACAGGCTGTTAGCAGCCAGCTCCACCTCTACAGGCTGTTAGCTGCCTGCTCCTCTACAGGCTGTTAGCAGCCAGCTCCTCCTCTACAGGCTGTTAGCAGCCAGCTCCTCCTCTACATGCTGTTAGCAGCCAGCTCCACCTCTACAGGCTGTTAGCTGCCTGCTCCTCTACAGGCTGTTAGCTGCCTGCTCCTCTACAGGCTGTTAGCAGCCAGCTCCTCCTCTACAGGCTGTTAGCAGCCAGCTCCTCCTCTACAGGCTGTTAGCAGCCTGCTCCTCTACAGGCTGTTAGCAGCCAGCTCCTCCTCTACAGGCTGTCCTTTCTTCTCATTTACCTCTCCTCTCTTCCTCTTCTATCTCTGTTTATTACCATTAGTATCTCATAAATTATGCAGGAAAACTGTAATGGTTGAGAGGCTGCTGGGAGTCCAGTGTCTCATCCACCCCACAGGGCTCCTTCAGCCCCATCATAATGAGCAGGAGAGGCTGGGAGTCCAGCTCCTCTCCCCCCTCCACTCTACCTCTACTACTCCCTCCCTCTCCTCCCCCTTCATCCACCCCACAGGGCTCCTTCAGCCCCATCATAATGAGCAGTAGAGGCTGGGAGTCCAGCTCCTCTCCCCCCTCCACTCTACCTCTACTACTCCCTCCCTCTCCTTCCCCTTCATCCACCCCACAGGGCTCCTTCAGCCCCATCATAATGAGCAGGAGAGGCTGGGAGTCCACTGTCTCATCTACACAGCAGGGCTCCTTCAGCCCCATCATAATGAGCAGGAGAGGCTGGGAGTCCACTGTCTCATCTACACAGCAGGGCTCCTTCAGCCCCATCATAATGAGCAGTAGAGGCTGGGAGTCCAGTGTCTCATCCACACAGCAGGGCTCCTTCAGCCCCATCATAATGAGCAGGAGAGGGGACCAGTAGAGGGTACAATATGAATTATTAAAACAATCTGCAATTAAAGAAATGACAGCCCCAGTTCAACCCAGTGCTCTCGGAGTAGCAGACTGCTAGACTGTTAGAGAGGGTTTTATAGGAGGCAACATCAAATCACCTCGGTTTGTAATGCAAAAACGTAACTCGCAAAACAAAAAACATATATTATTACGTTTTATGTAATTCCTTTGTTTTTTGTTATATTTAAAAAAAACAAATGTTACCCTTCTAAATATAGTCTAATAATGGTAGTCAATGTTGACCTACAGTTTAATACAACAATGATTTACAGTTACGCTATTGGCTCCATATAAACAATGGCGTAACCTACAGAACATGATGACAGCAGTATAGCTGCAAGGGTTAGGGTTAGGGACAGGTTGTAACCTGTCACAGGTTATCTCTATATGGTAGGATAATGTAACCTATTGTAGGTTATCTCTATATGGTAGGATAATGTAACGTATTGTAGGTTATCCCTAAATGGTAGGATAATGTAACGTATTGTAGGTTATCTCTATATGGTAGGATAATGTAACGTATTGTAGGTTATCTCTAAATGGTAGGATAATGTAACGTATTGTAGGTTATCTCTATATGGTAGGATAATGTAACGTATTGTAGGTTATCTCTAAATGGTAGGATAATGTAACCTATTGAGACTGGTTTCAGGTGCTCATTTCAACCATCAAAAGAACATCATGGCTATCAGAATACACAGCAGTAATGCCCAACATTATGTTAAGTCTAAGTAATGCATCTCAAATGACAACGTTTCCCTCTTCTTCTGACCTCAGACGTATGGGCCCTGGTCAAAATGGAACGCACTTCGTAGGAACACAGACTAATGTCGGACATTATGAAACTCATAGTAGTTTTGGAAGACCTTGAGGCAGGATGAAGGTTAAACTAGCTCCATCTGAACGTCGACAACTGAAGCCTCTTGTAATAGATATATGTGGAATCTTCCCTTGGAATTCCCCTGGCAGTCTCAACCTAGTCATTTAATAGGAGCCCAGAGTGGACCAGAAACCCTCTGAGTGATTTCATCTGGCCACGACGCAGGGCATGCCACAAGACTCCTCCAGGCCATGTTCTCGATTGGTGTTCAAGATGGTGTGCTGCTTCCATATCTCTGCATTAATTACATAGTAATGTGTGTCTTTGTGTGTGTGAAACAGTAGTATTCTAACCAGTATTCCCCCACTATCTCCATATCTAACCAATTATTCCCCCACTATCTCCATATCTAACCAATTATTCCCCCACTATCTCCATATCTAACCAGTATTCCCCCACTATCTCCATATCTAACCAGTATTTCCCCACTATCTCCATATCTAACCAGTATTTCCCCACTATCTCCATATCTAACCAGTATTTCCCCACTATCTCCATATCTAACCAGTATTCCCCCACTATCTCCATATCTAACCAGTATTTCCCCACTATCTCCATATCTAACCAGTATTTCCCAGTATCTCCATATCTAACCAGTATTTCCCAGTATCTCCATATATAACCAGTATTTCCCACTATCTCCATATATAACCAGTATTTCCCCAGTATCTCCATATATAACCAGTATTTGCCAGTATCTCCAAGTCATAAGCTACATGGTTTATTAAATATATGCTCTGGCCCTGTCTTGCACTGACTATATACGCACTATATAAACACTATATACACACCCACTAGACTATATACACACTATATACACACTATATACACACTCACTAGACTATATACACACTGTATACACACTATATACACACTGTATACACACTATATACACACTATATACACATCCACTAGACTATATACACATTATATACACACTATATACACACCCACTAGACTATATACACACTATATACACACTATATACACACCCACTAGACAATATACACACTATATACACACTCACTAGACTATATACACACTATATACACACCCACTAGACTGTATACACACTATATACACACTATATACACACCTACTAGACTGTATACACACTGTATACACACTATATACACACCCACTAGACTATATACACACTATATACACACTATATACACACCCACGAGACTGTATACACACTATATACACACGATATACACACCCACTACACTATATACACACTATATACACACTATATACACACCCACTAGACTATATACACACTATATACACACGATATACACACCCACTAGACTATATACACACCCTCTAGACTATATACACACTATATACACACTATATACACACTATATACACACCCACTAGATTGTATACACACTATATACACACTATATACACACCCACTAGACTATATACACACTATATACACACTATATACACACCCTCTAGACTATATACACACTATATACACAGCCACTAGACTATATACACACTATATACACACTATATACACACCCACTATACTATATACACACTCACTACACTAAATATACACACTATTTACACACTATGTACACACTATATACACACCCACTACACACTATATACACACTCACTACAGTATATATACACACTATGTACACACTATATACACACCCATTACACTATACATACACACTATATACTCACTCATTACACTATATATACACACTATATACACACTCACTACACTATATATACACACTCACTAGACTATACATACACACTATATACACACTCACTACACTATATATACACACTCACTAGGCGATACATACACACTATATACACACTCACTACACTATATATACACACTCACTAGGTGATACATACACACTATATACACACTCACTACACTATATATACACACTCACTACACTATATATACACACTATATACACACTCACTAGACTATACATACACACTATATACACACTCACTCGAGTGTGTAGATGTTGTTCCCACTGTGACTATTAAAACTTACCCTAACCAGAACCCGTGGATGGATGGAGGCATTCGTGCAAAACTGAAAGCGCAAACCACCTCATTTAACCACGTAAAGGTGCCTGGGATTATGGCTGAATACAAACAGTGTAGTTATTCCCTCCGCAAGGCAATCAAACAAGCGAAATGTCAGTATAGAGACAAAATGGAGTCGCAATTCAACGGCTCAGACACGAGACGAATGTGGAAGGGTCTACAGACAATCACGGACTACAAAAAGAAAACCAGCCACGTCACGGACACAGACGTCTTGTTACCAAACAAACTAAACACCTTCTTTGCCCGCTTTGAGGATAACACAGTGCCACTGACGCGGCCCGCTACCAAGGACTGTGGGCTCTCCTTCTCCGTGGCCGACATGAAAATGACATTTAAACGTGTTGACCCTCACAAGTCTGCTGGCCCGCGTCCTCAGAGCATGTGAAGACCAGCTGGCTGGTGTGTTTACAGACATATTCAATCTGTCATTTAGTTCAGTTACCTTCGCTTTCTTGTGTGCAGGAACATTGGTGGACATCTTGAATCAAGTTGGGACAACAGACTGGGATAGTAACTGCCCTATACACTTGAAACTGGGATTAACCCTTGAAGAGCACACTTCTCCACCGTGCCAGTGGCTATTGAAGGTGTCGTGGTTATACGTGGTCCGCGGTTGTGAGGCCGGTTGGGTGTACTGCCAAATTCTAAAAAAACGACATTGGCGTTAGCTTATCATGGAGAAATTAACATTCAATGCACTGACAACGGCTCTGGTGGACATTCCTGCAGTCAGCATGCCAATTGCACGCTCCCTCAAAACTTGAGACATCACAACACAGATCGACTACACAGAGGACTGGGTTCTTCTCATGACACCATGCTAAACACAGAGGACTGGGTTCTTCTCATGACACCATGCTAAACACAGAGGACTGGGTTCTTCTCATGACACCATGCTAAACACAGAGGACTGGGTTCTTCTCATGACACCATGCTAAACACAGAGGACTGGGTTCTTCTCATGACACCATGCTAAACACAGAGGACTGGGTTCTTCTCATGACACCATGCTAAACACAGAGGACTGGGTTCTTCTCATGACACCATGCTAAACACAGAGGACTGGGTTCTTCTCATGACACCATGCTAAACACAGAGGACTGGGTTCTTCTCATGACACCATGCTAAACACAGAGGACTGGGTTCTTCTCATGACACCATGCTAAACACAGAGGACTGGGTTCTTCTCATGACACCATGCTAAACACAGAGGACTGGGTTCTTCTCATGACACCATGCTAAACACAGAGGACTGGGTTCTTCTCATGACACCATGCTAAACACAGAGGACTGGGTTCTTCTCATGACACCATGCTAAACACAGAGGACTGGGTTCTTCTCATGACACCATGCTAAACACAGAGGACTGGGTTCTTCTCATGACACCATGCTAAACACAGAGGACTGGGTTCTTCTCATGACACCATGCTAAACACAGAGGACTGGGTTCTTCTCATGACACCATGCTAAACACAGAGGACTGGGTTCTTCTCATGACACCATGCTAAACACAGAGGACTGGGTTCTTCTCATGACACCATGCTAAACACAGAGGACTGGGTTCTTCTCATGACACCATGCTAAACACAGAGGACTGGGTTCTTCTCATGACACCATGCTAAACACAGAGGACTGGGTTCTTCTCATGACACCATGCTAAACACAGAGGACTGGGTTCTTCTCATGACACCATGCTAAACACAGAGGACTGGGTTCCTGTGTCCAGGCCTCTAATGCTACATCCCAAAGTGCACCTAATTCCCTACAATATGCTCTCTATGGACCCTGGTCAAAAGTAATGGACTGATGTTCCCTTAAACTAGGAACTTAACCCCCTAAACTGCTCAGGTGGTGCTGCCCTGCGGTTGCCCTCTGCTCCAGCCTCAACAATCTGACGTGTTCGTGTACATCGGAAAACACATTTCCATTACGTTTGGACTAGTAAAGTGTATCTGTTAGGGTACCATTTGGGACACAGACTAAGTGTGTTTCCATAGTCCACAGCAAGTCCAGTCATTGAGACAGTAACAAACCTCTTTATAGAGACAGTCTAATTATATACAACAGTAACAAACCTCTATATAGCTGTCTACTGACTTCAGCCTTACATCAACACATTGTCTATTTTCCTACAACATTCCCCCTCCTAGAGGTCCTTGACCCCAGCATCAACACATTGTCTGATTTCCTACAGCATTCCCCCCCCTAGTGGTAGAGGTCCCTGACCCCAGCCTTACATCAACACATTGACCCTCTTGGTTTTATTAGGAGAAAGAAGTCTTCCGTCCAATCTGTCGTCGTCGCGGCACTGTGTTCTTTGAAGAGCTTTTTTCTGGTCCTAAAGCCAAGCGTCGCCCTGAAGCGGAGAGTGGTCTTGAAGAGGAGAGTGGTCTTGAAGAGGAGCGTGGTCTTGAAGAGGAGTGTGGTCCTGAAGAGGAGCGTGGTCCTGTAGAGGAGCGTGGTCTTGAAGAGGAGCGTGGTCTTGAAGAGGAGCGTGGTCTTGAAGAGGAGTGTGGTCTTGAAGAGGAGCGTGGTCTTGAAGAGGAGCGTGGTCTTGAAGAGGAGCGTGGTCTTGAAGAGGAGTGTGGTCTTGAAGAGGAGCGTGGTCCTGAAGAGGAGTGTGGTCTTGAAGAGGAGCGTGGTCCTGAAGAAGAGGAGCGTGGTCTTGAAGAGGAGCGTGGTCTTGAAGAGGAGTGTGGTCTTGAAGAGGAGCGTGGTCTTGAAGAGGAGCGTGGTCTTGAAGAGGAGTGTGGTCCTGAAGAGGAGCGTGGTCCTGTAGAGGAGCGTGGTCTTGAAGAGGGGCGTGGTCCTGAAGAGGAGCGTGGTCCTGAAGAGGAGCGTGGTCTTGAAGAGGAGCGTGGTCCTTGAAGAGGAGCGTGGTCCTGAAGAGGAGCGTGGTCCTGAAGAGGAGCGTGGTCTTGAAGAGGGGCGTGGTCCTGAAGAGGAGCGTGGTCCTGAAGAGGAGCGTGGTCCTGAAGAGGAGCGTGGTCCTGAAGAAGAGGAGCGTGGTCTTGAAGAGGAGTGTGGTCCTGAAGAAGAGGAGCGTGGTCCTGAAGAGGAGCGTGGTCTTGAAGAGGAGCGTGGTCCTGAAGAAGAGGAGCGTGGTCTTGAAGAGGAGCGTGGTCCTGAAGAAGAGGAGCGTGGTCCTGAAGCGTCCTGAAGCTTTGACATAAGAGTGAAATCCCTTTCTTGCTAGTTCTTTCCCAACAATGCCGTACTCAACAAAAGTAGTACGATAACATAAAGTAGAACAAAGAGTAGAAAATAGAAAGAAAGTAGAAATAGATATAAGAAGAACAAAATAAATTCACGTATATTTCAGTGGTCTTAAACAGGCATTCAGACAGACTGTTTCTCTGTGGTCTTTAACAGGCGTTCAGACAGACTGTTTCTCTGTGGTCTTAAACAGGCGTTCAGACAGACTGTTTCTCTGTGGTCTTTAACAGGCGTTCAGACAGACTGTTTCTCTGTGGTCTTAAACAGGCATTCAGACAGACTGTTTCTCTGTGGTCTTAAACAGGCGTTCAGACAGACTGTTTCTCTGTGGTCTTAAACAGGCGTTCAAACAGACTGTTTCTCTGTGGTCTTAAACAGGCATTCAGACAAACTGTTTCTCTGTGGTCTTAAACAGGCGTTCAGACAGACTGTTTCTCTGTGGTCTTAAACAGGCATTCAGACAGACTGTTTATTTGTGGTCTTAAACAGGCGTTCAGACAGACGGTTTCTCTGTGGTCTTAAACAGGCGTTCAGACAGACGGTTTCTCTGTGGTCTTAAACAGGCGTTCAGACAGACGGTTTCTCTGTGGTCTTAAACAGGCGTTCAGACAGACGGTTTCTCTGTGGTCTTAAACAGGCGTTCAGACAGACTGTTTCTCTGTGGTCTTTAACAGGCGTTCAGACAGACTGTTTCTCTGTGGTCTTAAACAGGCGTTCAGACAGACTGTTTCTCTGTGGTCTTAAACAGGCGTTCAGACAGACTGTTTCTCTATGGTCTCAAACAGATCTACTTGAAAACAAAAGTTTCCACCTTAAACGTGAAAAGACACATGTACCATGTCTGAGTTGACATGTATTCAAGTTTGAGTTTTTTATCATTCTTTATATACTGTACATCACAGAAGACTGAAACATAACACAATGCCTGGTGTGTTTATTGAGCTGTAGTCTGAGGTGACTTTTCAGCAGGTCAATATTCCTCTCCAGTGATTCCCCAACACGTTGTCAACATGGCCCTGAAAATGCCACAGATATCTTACTCGAATCTGTATGTGATTTTATCCCTGAAAAGGCCTAGACGAGTGTTAGGTGGCAAAAACCTCTCTAAAATATCAAATCTGTCTATTCATTCCTATAACTCATATGACACCAATTTTATGTTCAAAATTACATTATTTGACGGAAACATTAATTTCCTAATTTCTTCACATTTCTTCCAAATACATTTACATTTTTTGAACTATTCTCAAAATATATTCCAGATATCTTAGAGGCCCTGTCTCTCTCAGCGTGTTACCAGCTGACTAGACGGCTGACAGGCACAGACCATAAAAGGCTCCAGAACACTCAACGACCCCTCCCCCTCTTCAGCATGGAGTAAATAAGGATCTGGCTCCAATGAACTGACCAATCGGCAGTGAGGAGACTTGACAGGCAATGCACTCTGTGACCCCTTCAACATAAACGTATAAATCACCAACAACAATTACACCACTCCATCTAGTGGACAGGTGCCAACTGCACACAGGTCATGTCAGTTTAGCTGTAGCTAACGTGTAGCTGTACTGAACACAGGTCATGTCAGTTTAGTTGTAGCTAACGTGTAGCTGTACTGAACACAGGTCATGTCAGTTTAGCTGTAGCTAACATGTAGCTGTACTGAACACAGGTCATGTCAGTTTAGTTGTAGCTAACGTGTAGCTGTACTGAACACAGGTCATGTCAGTTTAGCTGTAGCTAACGTGTAGCTGTACTGAACACAGGTCATGTCAGTTTAGTTGTAGCTAACGTGTAGCTGTACTGAACACAGGTCATGTCAGTTTAGTTGTAGCTAACGTGTAGCTGTACTGAACACAGGTCATGTCAGTTTAGCTGTAGCTAACGTGTAGCTGTACTGAACACAGGTCATGTCAGTTTAGCTGTAGCTAACGTGTAGCTGTACTGAACACAGGTCATGTCAGTTTAGCTGTAGCTAACATGTAGCTGTACTGAACACAGGTCATGTCAGTTTAGTTGTAGCTAACGTGTAGCTGTACTGAACACAGGTCATGTCAGTTTAGCTGTAGCTAACGTGTAGCTGTACTGAACACAGGTCATGTCAGTTTAGCTGTAGCTAACGTGTAGCTGTACTGAACGCAGGTCATGTCAGTTTAGTTGTAGCTAACATGTAGCTGTACTGAACACAGGTCATGTCAGTTTAGTTGTAGCTAACGTGTAGCTGTACTGAACACAGGTCATGTCAGTTTAGCTGTAGCTAACATGTAGCTGTACTGAACACAGGTCATGTCAGTTTAGTTGTAGCTAACATGTAGCTGTACTGAACACAGGTCATGTCAGTTTAGTTGTAGCTAACGTGTAGCTGTACTGAACACAGGTCATGTCAGTTTAGTTGTAGCTAACGTGTAGCTGTACTGAACACAGGTCATGTCAGTTTAGTTGTAGCTAACATGTAGCTGTACTGAACACAGGTCATGTCAGTTTAGTTGTAGCTAACGTGTAGCTGTACTGAACACAGGTCATGTCAGTTTAGTTGTAGCTAACGTGTAGCTGTACTGAACACAGGTCATGTCAGTTTAGCTGTAGCTAACATGTAGCTGTACTGAACACAGGTCATGTCAGTTTAGCTGTAGCTAACATGTAGCTGTACTGCACACAGGTCATGTCAGTTTAGCTGTAGCTAACGTGTAGCTGTACTGAACACAGGTCATGTCAGTTTAGCTGTAGCTAACATGTAGCTGTACTGAACACAGGTCATGTCAGTTTAGTTGTAGCTAACGTGTAGCTGTACTGAACACAGGTCATGTCAGTTTAGCTGTAGCTAACATGTAGCTGTACTGAACACAGGTCATGTCAGTTTAGTTGTAGCTAACGTGTAGCTGTACTGAACACAGGTCATGTCAGTTTAGCTGTAGCTAACATGTAGCTGTACTGAACACAGGTCATGTCAGTTTAGCTGTAGCTAACATGTAGCTGTACTGAACACAGGTCATGTCAGTTTAGTTGTAGCTAACGTGTAGCTGTACTGAACACAGGTCATGTCAGTTTAGCTGTAGCTAACATGTAGCTGTACTGAACACAGGTCATGTCAGTTTAGTTGTAGCTAACATGTAGCTGTACTGAACACAGGTCATGTCAGTTTAGCTGTAGCTAACGTGTAGCTGTACTGCACACAGGTCATGTCAGTTTAGTTGTAGCTAACATGTAGCTGTACTGAACACAGGTCATGTCAGTTTAGTTGTAGCTAACGTGTAGCTGTACTGAACACAGGTCATGTCAGTTTAGCTGTAGCTAACGTGTAGCTGTACTGAACACAGGTCATGTCAGTTTAGCTGTAGCTAACGTGTAGCTGTACTGAACACAGGTCATGTCAGTTTAGCTGTAGCTAACATGTAGCTGTACTGAACACAGGTCATGTCAGTTTAGCTGTAGCTAACGTGTAGCTGTACTGAACACAGGTCATGTCAGTTTAGTTGTAGCTAACGTGTAGCTGTACTGCACACAGGTCATGTCAGTTTAGTTGTAGCTAACGTGTAGCTGTACTGAACACAGGTCATGTCAGTTTAGCTGTAGCTAACGTGTAGCTGTACTGAACACAGGTCATGTCAGTTTAGTTGTAGCTAACGTGTAGCTGTACTGAACACAGGTCATGTCAGTTTAGCTGTAGCTAACGTGTAGCTGTACTGAACACAGGTCATGTCAGTTTAGCTGTAGCTAACGTGTAGCTGTACTGAACACAGGTCATGTCAGTTTAGTTGTAGCTAACATGTAGCTGTACTGAACACAGGTCATGTCAGTTTAGTTGTAGCTAACATGTAGCTGTACTGCACACAGGTCATGTCAGTTTAGCTGTAGCTAACGTGTAGCTGTACTGAACACAGGTCATGTCAGTTTAGCTGTAGCTAACATGTAGCTGTACTGAACACAGGTCATGTCAGTTTAGCTGTAGCTAACATGTAGCTGTACTGCACACAGGTCATGTCAGTTTAGCTGTAGCTAACGTGTAGCTGTACTGAACACAGGTCATGTCAGTTTAGCTGTAGCTAACATGTAGCTGTACTGAACACAGGTCATGTCAGTTTAGTTGTAGCTAACGTGTAGCTGTACTGAACACAGGTCATGTCAGTTTAGCTGTAGCTAACATGTAGCTGTACTGCACACAGGTCATGTCAGTTTAGTTGTAGCTAACGTGTAGCTGTACTGAACACAGGCCCACAGCCCAACTGTTCCAGCTTTCATCAATATGGATGTAATACAGACACTCTACAAATACAGACCAAAAGACAATCAAAGGGAATACAGAGAGCCTGTGTTCATGTCACAATAAAGGGGCTGTGCAGATACCTCTCGATGGTTTTATCGGCATGCAAAGGGGAGATCAGGGACACAGCTGTGGTGAGTAGGGGAGGTCTGGTCAGGGACACAGCTGTGGTGAGTAGGGGAGGTCTGGTCAGGGACACAGCTGTGGTGAGTAGGGGAGGTCTGGGACACAGCTGTGGTGAGTAGGGGAGGTCAGGGACACAGCTGTGGTGAGTAGGGGAGGTCTGGGACACAGCTGTGGTGAGTAGGGGAGGTCTAGTCAGGGACACAGCTGTGGTGAGTAGGGGAGATCAGGGACACAGCTGTGGTGAGTAGGGGAGGTCTAGTCAGGGACACAGCTGTGGTGAGTAGGGGAGGTCAGGGACACAGCTGTGGTGAGAAGGGGAGGTCTGGTCAGGGACACAGCTGTGGTGAGTAGGGGAGGTCTGGTCAGGGACACAGCTGTGTCCCTGACCTCCCCTACTCACCACAGCTGTGTCCCTGACCAGACCTCCCCTACTCACCACAGCTGTGTCCCTGACCAGACCTCCCCTTCTCACCACAGCTGTGTCCCTGACCTCCCCTACTCACCACAGCTGTGTCCCAGACCACCACAGCTGTGGTGAGAAGGGGAGGTCTGGTCAGGGACACAGCTGTGGTGAGTAGGGGAGGTCTGGTCAGGGACACAGCTGTGGTGAGTAGGGGAGGTCTGGTCAGGGACACAGCTGTGGTGAGTAGGGGAGGTCAGGGACACAGCTGTGGTGAGAAGGGGAGGTCTGGTCAGGGACACAGCTGTGGTGAGTAGGGGAGGTCTGGGACACAGCTGTGGTGAGTAGGGGAGGTCTGGTCAGGGACACAGCTGTGGTGAGTAGGGGAGATCAGGGACACAGCTGTGGTGAGAAGTGGAGGTCTGGTCAGGGACACAGCTGTGGTGAGTAGGGGAGGTCTGGGACACAGCTGTGGTGGGTAGGGGAGGTCTGGGACACAGCTGTGGTGAGTAGGGGAGGTCAGGGACACAGCTGTGGTGAGTAGGGGAGGTCTGGGACACAGCTGTGGTGAGTAGGGGAGGTCTGGGACACAGCTGTGGTGAGAAGGGGAGGTCTGGGACACAGCTGTGGTGAGTAGGGGAGGTCTGGGACACAGCTGTGGTGAGTAGGGGAGGTCAGGGACACAGCTGTGGTGAGTAGGGGAGGTCTGGTCAGGGACACAGCTGTGGTGAGAAGGGGAGGTCAGGGACACAGCTGTGGTGAGTAGGGGAGGTCTGGGACACAGCTGTGGTGAGTAGGGGAGGTCTGGGACACAGATGTGGTGAGTAGGGGAGGTCTGGGACACAGCTGTGGTGAGTAGGGGAGGTCTGGGACACAGCTGTGGTGAGAAGGGGAGGTCTGGTCAGGGACACAGCTGTGGTGAGTAGGGGAGGTCTGGGACACAGCTGTGGTGAGTAGGGGAGGTCTGGTCAGGGACACAGCTGTGGTGAGAAGGGGAGGTCTGGTCAGGGACACAGCTGTGGTGAGTAGGGGACGTCTGGGACACAGCTGTGGTGAGTAGGGGAGGTCTGGGACACAGCTGTGGTGAGTAGGGGAGGTCTGGTCAGGGACACAGCTGTGGTGAGTAGGGGAGATCAGGGACACAGCTGTGGTGAGTAGGGGAGGTCTGGGACACAGCTGTGGTGAGTAGTAGAACTCTTCTTCTCTGTTGATGAGTATTTCTGTGTGTAATAACGCCCTTTTATTGGGAAACAACTCATTCTGATTGGGCCTGGCTCCCACGTGGGCGGGGCTTATGTCCTTCCAGGACCACCTATTGCTGCTCCCACGTGGGCGGGGCTTATGTCCTCCCAGGACCACCTATTGCTGCTCCCACGTGGGCGGGGCTTATGTCCTCCCAGGACCACCTATTGCTGCTCCCACGTAGGCGGGGCTTATGTCCTCCCAGGACCACCTATTGCTGCTCCCACGTGGGCGGGGCTTATGTCCTCCCAGGACCACCTATTGCTGCTCCCACGTGGGCGGGGCTTATGTCCTCCCAGGACCACCTATTGCTGCTCCCACGTGGGCGGGGCTTATGTCCTCCCAGGACCACCTATTGCTGCTCCCACGTGGGCGGGGCTTATGTCCTCCCAGGACCACCTATTGCTGCTCCCACGTGGGCGGGGCTTATGTCCTCCCAGGACCACCTATTGCTGCTCCCACGTGGGCGGGGCTTATGTCCTCCCAGGACCACCTATTGCTGCTCCCACGTGGGTGGGCTTATGTCCTCCCAGGACCACCTATTGCTGCTCCCACGTGGGTGGGCTTATGTCCTCCCAGGACCCCCTATTGCTGCTCCCACGTGGGTGGGCTTATGTCCTCCCAGGACCACCTATTGCTGCTCCCACGTGGGTGGGTTCATGTCCTCCCAGGACCACCTATTGCTGCTCCCACGTGGGTGGGTTTATGTCCTCCCAGGACCACCTATTGCTGCTCCCCTCCACAGTCTTGTGAAATCCATAGATTAGTGTTTTAATGAATTTATTTTCAGTTCACTGATTTCCTCATATGAACTGTAACTCATTAAAATCGTTTAAATTGTTGCATGTTGAGTTTATATTTTTGTTCAGTATAGATGTGACTTAAACACCATCAAGATAGACTGAAGGTGATGCTGTTGAATATTGAAACAGAATGTCCATACGTGATGCAGAATATTTG